>NC_079532.1:9475151-9590456 GCF_003711565.1 Takifugu flavidus
CTCCTCTGAATGTTCTAAACTGTAAATGTTGCTGCTGATTTTAGAAGCTTCCTGTAAAAATTGGTGCGTTTGTCGTTAGTTTAACGAGCTGTGAGCACCAGAGCTGCACACCTGTACAGGTGACCATGTGACCAGAATATAACCCAGTAAATAGATAAAGCAGGACAAAGTCAACCCAGGTGTTTGATACAATCTGGTTACACTAAATTAGTTCAGATCGTTGCATTTTTCAACTAAAATATCAAAACAGCAGCTAGTTTAGTTTAGTTAAGTGACTGTTAGTCCTGACTAGTTCCTAAACTTGATTCATTCTGATGATTTTGGAAACAATAATCATTCATCAATGAAATAATGAAACCCAAACGAGTTAATGAGTAACTTCCCATTGTGCCCACGTTCGTTAATAATAAGTAAATAAATGTTTCCCTGCACTGCTGACCTGAATCTGACCTTTAAGAGACCGACCAGAACCTGAGACAGAACAGAACCTGAGGCAGAACAGAACCTGAGGCAGACCCCCCCCCGATCCCCCCCCCCCCCCCGTTCTGATCTGTTACCTGTTGTCCACCTTAAACTCGGCCTCTTTAATTGTTTGTCTTTTTACTTCAGTGACACCAGGACAGCGGCGCCGTCCCGACCCACCATGTTTCTGGTTCTTTTCTTCGGTGAGTCGCTCGTCTCGTTCGGGTCGGTCGCCCAGGTGTGCCGGCACCATCAGAGCATTTGGAATTGAAAAGGTCTTTCTGAGGCATGTTGAAGCTCGATGGAGGATTCTTCTGCTTGTTGCCTCTTGGCGTCGCTCCCAAACGTGGCGCCGGTATCCCACAATGCTTTGGGACAGCAGCAGGTGGGATAGGTAGCAACAAGCTTGGTGGGCTTCCTGGAAGAGGGAGGTTGTCAGGGTTACCGGAGGACCTGGGTTACCATGGTTACAGGAGGGTGGTGTGGGGGGGAAGGTTCAGGGTTTGATCCTGGCCTGGTTGGAGACCAGAGAACCCATGAAAAGTCCAGAGAGAAGATACTGAGAAAGGCCCAAGCTGGACTGGAACCATCAACCTCAACCCCACCACCACCTCCACCTGCACCACCTCCACCTGCACCACCTCCACCTCTTCCACCTCCACTTCCTCCACCTGACCACCTGCACCACCTCCACCTCTTCCACCTCCACTTCCATCTTCCTCCACCTTCCCCCTGCACCACCTCCACCTCTTCCACCTCCACTTGCACCACCTCCACCTGCACCACCTCTTCCACCTCCACTTGCACCACCTCTTCCACCTCCACCTCCTCCACCTCCTCCACCTGCACCACCTCCACCTCTTCCACCTCCACTTCCTCCACCTCCACCTGCACCACCTCCACCTCTTCCATCCACCTCCCTTGCACCACCTCCACCTGCACCACCTCTCCTCCACCCCACCACCTCCACCTGCACCACCACCTCTTCCACCATCCACCTCCTCCACCTGCACCACCTCCTCCACTTGCATCACCTCTTCCACCTCCACCTCCTCCACCTGCACCACCTCCACTTGCACCACTCCTCCACCTCCACCTGCACCACCTCCAACCTCCACCTCCCTGCACCACCTCCACCTGCACCACCTCCACTTGCGCCACTTCCTCCACCTTCACTTGCACCACCTCCACCTCACCTGCACCACCTCCTCCACCTGCACCACCTCCACCTCTTCCACCTCCACTTCCTCCACCTCCACCTGCACACCCTCCTCCACCGCACCCACCTCCACCTGCACCACCCCCCACCATCACCTCCACCTGCAACCACCTCCTCCACCATCAACCTCCACCTGCCCCACCTCCTCTCCTCCACCATCACCTCCACCCTCACCACCCTCCTCCACCATCATCCCCCACCCCCCCTACCCCTGCACCACCTCTTCCACCTCCACTTGCAACCACTTGCACCACCTCCTCCACCATCACCTACACCTGCACCTCCTCCCCCACCTCCTCCACCACCTCCTCCACCTGCACCACCTTAAGTTATTTTTTTTGCACTTGAGGTACAACTGAGGCATCAAAGATCTTCAATAAGAGAATATCTGTCTCTCTTTCTGCAGTTTTTCTTCCAGTAGCTCAGTTCCAGGACCTCCAGGATCCCCAGGACCTCCAGGATCCCCAGGACATCCAGGATCTCCAAGACCACCAGGAACTCCAGGACCTCCAGGATCTCCAAGAGCTCCAGGATCCCCAGTACCCCCAGGAACTCCAGACCTCCAGATCCCCAGGACCTCCAAGACCTCCAGGACCTCCAGGATCTCCAGGACCTCCAGGATCTCCAAGACCTCCAACACTTCCAGGATCCCCAGGACCTCCAGGATCCCCAGGATCTCCAGGACCATTGTCCCGATGGCTCCTGCAACCCGCCACTCGGTGACCTGATGGTGGGTCGAGCATCTCAGCTGTCGGCCTCCTCCACCTGCGGTCTGGACGGCCCAGAGAACTACTGCATCATCGGATACCTGGAGGTCAGAGGTCACATCACAGCATGGCAGCGTTTCTAGAGGAGTCATGTTTGGTTCAGAGAGGAATAAAGTTAAAAACACCACCCTGGTGTCAGGTAGTGCTGCTGAACGCACCCCCCTCCCCTCCTCTCCCCTCCCCTCCCCTCCCCTCCCTCCTTCTCTCCCTATGCCCCCCCCTCCCTCCCCTCCCCTCCCTCCCCTCCCCTCCTCCCTTCCGCCCTATGCCCCCCTCCTCCCTCCCCTCCCCTCCCCTTCCCTCCCCTCCCCTCCCTTCCCCCCTATGCCCCCCCTCCCTCCCTCCCCCTCCCTTCCTCCCTATGCCCCCCTCCCCTCCCCTCCCCCTCCCCTCCCTCTCCCCTCCCCTCCCCTCCCCTCTTTCCTCCCTCCCTATTGCCTCCCTCCCTCCCTCCCCTCCCCTCCCCTCCCCTCCCTATGCCCCCCCTCTCCCCTCCCCTCCCCCTCCCCTCCTCTCCCCTCCCCTCCCCTCCCTTCCTCTCTATGCCCCCCCCCTCCTCCCTCTCCCCTCCCTCTCCTCTCCTCTCCCCTCCCTCTCCCCTCCTCTCCCCCCCTCCCTCTCCCCTCCCCTCCCCTCCCCCTTCCCCCCTATGCCCCCCCCCCCCTCCCCTCCCCCCCCGCCCTCCTCCTCCCTATTCCCCCCCTCCCCTCCCCCCCCTCCCCTCCCCTCCCTATCCTCCCTCCCTCCCCCTCCCCTCCCTCCCCCTCCCTATGCCCCCCCCTCCCCTCCTCTCCCCTCCCCTCCCCTCCCTTCCTCTCTATGCCCCCCCCTCCCTCCCTCTCCCCTCCCTCTCCTCTCCTCTCCCCTCCCTCTCCCCTCCTCTCCCCCCCTCCCTCTCCCCTCCCCTCCCCTCCCCCCCCTCCCTATCCCCCCTCCCTCCCTCCCCCTCCCCTCCCCTCCTCTCCCCTCCCCTCCCCTCCCTTCCTCTCTATTCCCCCCGCCTCCCCCCTCCCTCTCCCCTCCCTCTCCCCCTCCTCCTCTCCCCTCCCTCTCCCCTCACTCTCCCCCCCTCCCTCTCCCCTCCCCTCCCCTCCCCTCCCTCCCTCTCCCCTCCTCTCCACCCTCCCCCCTGCCCCCTCCCCCTCCCCCCCCCCCTCCCCCCCCCCCCCCACCTCGCTCTTGTGTGATTTCTGCCTGATTGATGTGCTTGTGCTTCGTGCACCTTGACTCATGACTTTCATTCTCCAACGTGTTCTGATTTGTCACTATTAGCGTTTGCTTTCCCTCCCCCCTGAGGAATTAAGTCTTCATTCCTGCCTGTTTCACCCTTTCACCTCTCCAGACAGTTTCATTCATAACAGGTTTATTTACCTGCTTTGGTCTGAACAATGCTCCATTTTATATTATTATAATAATTAGCTTTAATAATCAAACCCATCAAAAGATTATGAGAATATTATTACCACATTTAATGAATTTTAGTTCCCTGTGTGCAACCACACCACAGTACTTGTGTGATTGTGAACGTGCGTGACCTGTTTTCGTCCACCAGGAGGAGCAGAAATGCTTCACCTGTGATTCGCGGCTGCCGTACAATCGCTATGGCAACCCCAACAGCCACCTGATTGAGAACGTCATCACCACCTTTGAGCCTGAGAGGAAGCTGAAGTGGTGGCAGTCAGAGAACGGTGAGCAGCAGGAGGGCTGATGGGTCCAGGTCCAGGATTAGTTAGTCAGGGTTAGGGTTAGGGTTGGGTTAGTTAGGGTTAGGGTTGGGTTAGTTAGGGTTAGGGTTGGGTTAGTTAGGGTTAGGGTTGGGTTAGTTAGCTCACCTGCACACCTAAAGCTGTTCACGTTGCTGCGTCTGCAGGGGTTCACCAGGTCAGCGTCAGACTGGACCTGGAGACGGTGTTCCAGTTCAGCCACCTGGTTCTGAAATTCAAGGTTAGAATATAATGTAGTTATGTGAGTAGCAGGAAAACAAGGGACGGACAGCGGATTCAGGAAGTTGTTCCTCTGCAGAGTTTCCGTCCGGCCGCCATGTTGGTGGAGCGCTCAAGGGACTTTGGCCAAACCTGGAAGGTGTTTCGCTACTTTGCAGAAGATTGTTTGCTCCATTTTCCTTCGGTGCCCAATGAGCTGGCGAACAGCATCGACGACGTCGTCTGTGACAGCAGATACTCCAGCTCAGAGCCGTCCACCGATGGAGAGGTGATCAATCAACCGACCAATCGATCAATCGATCAATCGATCAGTCGATCAACCAACCACGGCAACGACCTGCAGATTATTAGGAGATGACTGTGCTGTTCATGAGCTCTGATGAGTTTCCTCTTGGTGGCCACCAGGTGGTGCTGAAGGCCTTGGATCCTGTCTTTGAGATAGAGGACCCGTATGCGTACAACATCCGAGGTAACGAGCCGGCGATGCTGCGAGCACCATTCCTGCAGGAGAACAGCGAACATACGTCTGTCGTCCTCAGATCTGATCAAGGTGACCAACATCCGCATCAACTTCACGCGTCTCTTCACTCTGGGCGACACCTTGCTGAGGAAGCGCAGAAACCCGCAGGACAAATATTACTACGCCCTGTATGACATGGTGGTCCGAGGCAGCTGCTTCTGTAACGGTCACGCCAGCCAGTGCACGCCTGTGGACCAGGGCCGGGGGGACGCCTTCAGTGAGACCGGAATGGTGATTCAACAGGAACAGCTCAAATCAGATGGAGATTATCGTTAATAAATACACACATTTCCATAAAAGTCTCAGTTGCCCTCTGGTGGCCGGCTGCAGTTCAGCACGCTCTTGAAAATTGTGACGTCATATTTGGCCAGTTAAGACACGACAAAAGGTTAACTAATGTGTGATATTTAAAATAATGCTCATTTTGTTGGGTCTGCAAATGTGTCCCACAGATTTTAATACCGTTGTTGTCCACAAAGGGATTAGTTTGTCTGTTCCTGGTAACGAAAGGAAACGTTAATACTTTGTGATTAAGTGTCCTCATTTTGTCGAAAAGGAACTAAAACTTGTCTGGTCCTCAGGTTCATGGCCGATGTGTGTGTCTGCACAACACCGCTGGAGAGAACTGTGAGAGGTGTAGAGACTTCCACCACGACGCCCCCTGGAGGCCTGGAGGCCAAAATGCAGCTGCCATCTGCAGAAGTAAAGAGCTCCGTTCATTCGTGGCGCTGCATCGTGCACATGAGGTTACATGAAATCCCTTTGGCTGTCTGTCAGGATGCAACTGCCACGGCCACTCAGAAACGTGTCACTTTGACATCGCTCGATTTGAGGCCACGGGCGGCGTGAGTGGCGGCGTGTGTGACAACTGCCGCCACGGCAGGACGGGGCCTCAGTGTGAGCTCTGCCAGCCCTTCTTCTATCAGGACCCACGGAGGGCCAAGGACGACCCACAGGCCTGCATACGTACGCCAAACGTGCTGTTATTTAACCATTTTAACATCTTGTGGTCATCCAGCTCAGCGGGGGGGGGTTCCCTCTATCTTTCAGCATGTGACTGTGACCCGGCTGGTTCGAAAGGCGGCGGTCTGTGCGATCCTCGGACCGGTCAGTGTGTCTGTAAAGACACCGTGGAGGGTCAACGATGCGACCGCTGCAAATACGGCTTCTTTAACCTGAGACCCGACGACCCCAGCGGCTGTCAGGGTGGGGTTCCAACTCATCTCAAAGACGTGTCAACGAAGAAGAACATCCTAATTTTCTGATTGAACTCTTTCAGAGTGTAGCTGTCACGTCTCAGGAACCATCGGGTCATGTGACCAGTTAACAGGAAGTTGTAAATGTGACCCTTTGGCCATCGGACCGCTGTGTGATCGATGCCAGGTAGGCTTTCTGTAACTATGAGGCGGTAACTAGCGGCCTCTTGTGGCGGAAATGGGTCACTACAAATCTCACCAATTGGCCTTAACTCTAAAAATCAAAATACATAAGAGACATTTCACAGCTTACGTCTCCTTGTAAAAATAAAGAATTATAGGTTTAAGTTTTGTGATGTGTAAATGTGCATGTGTATTTCTGTGGCCAGCCAGGTTTTTGGGGTTTGGGTAACTCTTTATTCAGGTGTTCCCCCTGCGACTGTGATATCGGAGGAGCTCAGAGCACCCAGTAAGTTTCTGCCTTTAAGAATTTTATAGCAGCACATTTCAAAAGGCATTTTTATTTATTTATTTTTACTATTGGAACCGAGCCTGAATATTTAATTTCTTTCTTCAGATGCTCTCCAGAGGAGGGCCAGTGTCGCTGTCTGCCCAATATGGTGGGCCGGCGCTGCTCTGACCCTGCACAGGGCTACTTCCTGCCTTCACTGGACTACTTCCTGTATGAGGCAGAGCTAGCTGCTCCACTGCATGGAGGCGCTTCCTCTACAACTGCCAACCCTCCATCTTCTCCTCTGGTGAGAACAAACAGGATTATTTACATTATTGTCCAGGTCGTGGTTATCCTAGGAAGGTCTCTGCGTCGACTGGACTTTTGGGGTTTTCACCTCCTCTCCAGAAGGCTTCTTCGGGTCAGAACTGAAGAGAACCTTGGCTAGTCCAGTCGACGCAGAGACCTTCCTTGGAGGACTTTACCTTGCGGCTATATGAATGTGCACCATACGATGTTCCTGTATAACGGTGTGTTGCCTTTTCAGTTAAATCTGGGTATATCTCCAACGTGTGAGCAGTTCTATAGACAGCAAGGTTACGACTTTAAGCTCTCCAATGGAAGAATTGTTCTGGTCCGGAGGACCCGGCGCAGCGCCCGCCACCGGAGACAGGAGCAGGTGGGACGTCTGAACAATCGGCTGACCAATAAGCTGCTCCCAGCTCGTCTGATCCCGAAGCGCGGTGTGTTTCCACGGTACAGCGCAGCATCCCTCTGGACCCGGGCCACGCGCTCCAGATCATTCCCCGTCGGAGGACGGCCGGGCAGCCCATCACCTGGACTGGACAAGGACTGGTCAGGGTGCAGGACGGGGCGGGTCTCAGATTCATCGTGGACAACCTCCCAACATCCATGGATTACCAGCTCGTCATCCGCTATGAGCCCGAGGTGGGATCAGTCAGATCCCAGACCTGCTTCTGCTGCAGGCCAGGGTCAGGGTCAGGGTCAGGGCGCTACCCTCCTGGACACCAACCTTTACACTACGGCTGTGCTTCCTGTTTATTTACCCCCCTCTGCAGGCGCCGTCTGATTGGGTAGCTTCAGTCAGCATCACCCCAGTGTCCCTGGGCGAAGGCAGGTGCACCAGTGACCCGACAGGAAGTAAAGCTCTGCTCCTTCCTGGAGACTCCAGGTTAGACTGAAGGTCACATGACCACCTCGAGCCGTAAAGACCCACCTGATCACCTGATTGTGAGCAGCGTCAGTTGCTCGATGCCCCTCACACTCGTTACTCTCGTGCGTCCAGAGCGGCCGTTCTCGATGCTCCGGTGTGCATGAACGCAGGCGGCCGGTATTTCGTGGACATCGTCTTTGACAAGCAACCCGACGGCACGCCCAGCTCGCACCTCCTGGTGGACTCGGTGAGACCACCTCGGTCTGTTTGCTCAGCGGAGAAAACGCCTTTTTGCACCGTCTTAATCTATTTTCCAGATGGGGCTGATTCCACGGATCGAGTCCGTGCGGGATTTCTGCTCCGACAGCGACATCGACTCCTTCCGCCGCTTCCGCTGCGCCGGACTGGCTGAGCTGCACCCTCAGGAGGCCCTGCCGGAGCTGTGTGAGGGGCTCGTCAGGAGCATGTCGGCACGGATCAACGGCGGGGCGGTTGGTGAGTACTTCAGTCATCCTCATCATCATCACCATCATCCTCATCACCATCATCATCATCCTCATCACCATCATCATCATCACCATCATCATCATCCTCACCACCATCACCATCATCATCATCCTCATCACCATCATCCTCATCACCATCATCATCATCCTCCCATCATCATCCTCATCATCCTCCTCATCACCACACTCTCCTCAGCCTGCAGGTGTAACGCTGTCGGCTCCCTCGGACCCAGCTGCAGTAAACTGGGAGGAGTCTGCGACTGTAAACCTAACGTGATTGGTCGTTGCTGCGACACCTGTGCACCCATGACGTTCGGTTTGGGACCCGATGGCTGCGCAGGTAGCCCGTCTAGCTGGTAGGATGAAGCCGTTGGGTGATTGTTCTGAACCAAGCAGCATCTTTTCCCTCCCAGTGTGTGACTGCGACCCCCGTGGAGCAACGTCTGACTTGTGCGATCAGGTCAGAGGTCAGTGCTCGTGTCGTTTGGAGGTTGCTGGCCGGCGCTGCGACCACTGCCGCGCCGGCTACTGGGGCTTCCCCCTCTGTCGACCCTGCCAATGTAACGGAATGTCGGAGGAGTGTGACCCCCAGACGGGAGAGTGTCTGAGCTGCAGGGAGCACACGGTGGGACCCAACTGTGACAGGTCAGCGTCGCATTTGACATGATGGGGTAAAAACAACAAGAGTTAATCACTATTGGGGGGTAAAGCTGAGACCTGGGAGGTTGCCCTTATGTTAAACGTTCTTTACTGATAATCGACTGATATGGTGACGTGAAAACGTGTTTTTAAAAAGCTGTGCTATTATGTTGAAGGTTATAACAGTAGGTGGCGGTAAGGCGGTGCCACGGTAAATGTGTCTAGAAAAGACCTCATTAGAGTCTTTATTATTTCTCTCAGAACTGAAAGGTTTGTATAAAAATGAGGACTAGAGAAGCAGAAGTTGTTATAAATCAGTGAGTAACTATTTTCAGAGGAAGTTACATTTAAAACAGGATTTTTAAGGTTACTTTTCAGCAGCGGCACCTTTTCACTTCATGCAGGAAACTAAATGTTGATGCTGTGATTTCCGTGTCAGCGTTGCCTTAAAGCCGATGGTGGAAATAGTCCCGCGTGCTCCGGCCCTGTAACCGCCCACCAGCACCGGCTGATCTGTGGCCTCACGTCACCACAGATCCTCTCGGTGTGTTCTTCCTATCACACACTTGGTATTACTGTTCTAGGTGTGAGGAGGGTTACTATGGCGACCCCACATCGGGGCAGCCCTGCGAGTCCTGCCTTTGTCCGGACATTCAAGGGAGCGGCCGTTTTTTCGCCACCTCTTGCCGCCATGAGCCGCGCTCCCTCGGGCTGACCTGTGCTTGCAGGGAGGGACACCAAGGTATCAGTTCTGGCCCGGGTCCAGGGACAGGAAGTAGAGCCCCGAGTGAAAATGAGTGACGAGTGAATCCCACTGTGACTCGTCCAGGTCCAAACTGTGACAGGTGCGGCCCGGGTTACTATGGCAACCTGGCGTTGGCGGGCGCTAGCTGTGAGCTGTGTCTGTGCAACAACAACATTGACCCCGGTGACCACAACGCCTGCGACGGCGTGACGGGAGAATGTCTACGCTGCCTCCACAACACGATGGGACCACGCTGCCAAGACTGCAAACCTGGTTACTACGGCAACGCTGTGGCCCAGGACTGCAAAGGCAAGAACCCTGTACTGAAAGCTTGACTTGATTATGGTCTGTTGGGCCCCAGCCTCCCGCGCACGCGTGCTGATGTCATCCGTTGTGTGACAGAGTGCTCGTGTGATCGGAGGGGGACGGAGGTGACTCACTGTCCCCTGGGGAGTCCCTGCTTCTGCGACTCGCTGACGGGACAGTGTCCCTGCAGGAGGGGGGTGGTGGGCGTCCTCTGCGACGAGTGCGAGGACGGATACTGGAACATGGACGGCGCGTCGGGGTGCCAGCCCTGCAGCTGTGACGCCGCTAGCGCGCTGTCCTACGTCTGTGACAAGGCAGGTGCCAAGACGCCGAGTCGTGGTGGTGTCATATTCAGAGCAGAAATGAGGTGTCATGGAGGTGTGGCCATGTGTTCAGGTGACGGGACAGTGCCCGTGCCGCTCTGAGTTTGGAGGCCGACAGTGTGACGAGTGTGGCGAGAACCACTTTGGGAACCCAGACCTGCAGTGCATCCGTGAGTCCACACGCGACCTTCTGCCTCCACCTTCGGCTGGAAAACCACCAACCCTCCCGTCTGCTCCTCAGCTTGTGACTGCAACCTGGATGGAACCCAGCGTCCGTCCTGTGACCCTGAAACCGGCGAGTGCATGTGTCGGGCTGGAGTTACCGGTATTTTCTGTGACGAGTGTGCTCCTGGATACGATCCAGAGTTCCCGGCCTGCAGAGAGTGTCACCCCTGCAACGCCATGTGGGCCCAAGACGTGACGGACGTTCAGCGAGCCTCCCAGGTACTGAAGAAGCTGATCCCCAACATCCACAACGTTACCCGGCCTGCAGACAATCGGCTCCTGCAACGAGTTCTGGACCTGCAGTCCAAGCTGGACAGCCTGAGGAACCTGACGGCGTTGTCCCCGCTGGTCCTGGAGGAGGTGGAGGAGCTGTACGAGGCGCTCAGGTTGGTCCACGTGTGAACCACGCTGCTGTTAGAGGGTTAATGATGTTGCGCCACATTCCCTGTTGTCCCAGAGACAGTAACGACACCAGCCACCCAAACCTAACCCTGCCTGACCCAACTCCCCTGAACCACGAAATCCAGAAACTTCGTCAGGAGTCTGAGGAACTGCTGAACAAGATTAAACACCGAGGCAATCACTCCGACGTGGGCGATGTGGACGGTAAAAACACGTTTGTCTCGTATGCTGAACTTTTCAACTCTTACCTCAAACCTCAAACTGGCTCTTGGTGACTGTGATGAACGTTGTCAGCTTCAGAGCTTCTGGATGAGATCAGCAAGCTGAATAACGCCTCCATGTTGGATGAAGAGAGGGTGAGGAACACCAACCAAACTCTGGAAGACTCCATGAACACCAGAAAGGAGGCTGAGCTGAACCTGAGCATGTGCTGCAGCAAAGGAGACCTGGAGAAGGAGCTGGAGAAGAAGGTCAAAGGGCTGAGCGTGGTGGACCTCAACAGACAGGTCTGTCCTGAGCTGAAGCGCGAAAACTTACGGCTACACAACAGCTACACAACAGCTACACAACAGCTACACAACAAGCACACGAGCTTCCTTGTTCATTCATGTGTGAATGAATTCATTCTAGTGCTTCGGTCTCCTCTGTTGGGCTCTGATCAGCACAGTTAAACGAGTCTTCTTTTTCTCTCCTGCAGATTTGTGGAGGTTCAGGTCTGAATTGTTCCGAATGTGGCGGCGCCCTGTGTTTTCTGAGTCAGGGTCAGCGGAAATGTGGGGGTCCAAACTGTGATGGAATCCTCCCGTTGAGTCAGAATGTTTCCGATACAGCTCAGAGAGCGAAGGAGGACCTCCAGACGCTTCCATCCAGGCTGGAGGAGTCAAAGAACAAGGCAGGTTACAGCACCATAACTAGCTGATATGAGCTGATTTAACAACAAGCTGCAGGTAAGAGGGAACAGAAAGAATATGCAGAATTCACACACAACACTGTAGGACGGGAATGTTGGCTTCATCCTCGGAGGCGAATCCAAAGATAAAGGCTGTCCAACGTTCAGCGAGTGACACCCGAGAGAGCCTGCTAATGAAACGTTGTTGTGTCAGCTCAATAGAGCTAAACAGGCAGCTCAGGACACCAAACAACAGGCGGAACACATGCAGGACCGGCTGAACGTCACCATGGACACCTTTGAGATAGAAAAGAATAAAACCAAGGAGCTGATCCAGCGAGCCAAAGACTTCCTGATGGGTCAGTCTGCGGAGCTTGTTGCATCAACCCTGATGAAACCCACATCACTGTTAGTGTTTCCTCCCTCACAGATGAGATGGTTCATCCCGATGACATTGAGAAAGTGGCCAGAGCCGTCCTGAGAATCCGGTTGCCACGATCACCCGATCAGATTCGGTCAATGATTGACGAAATCAATAATCTGCTGTCCAACGTCAGCAGATTCCAGGATGACATAAAGAAGCTGGAGGAGCACACCAGCATCACCCAGGAGCTGCTGAAGAAAGCAGAAGAAGTCAAGTTAGTGTCTGAAATCAAGCAGCAGCTCAGGGACAGTGACCTCTAGTGGTGGCCGTCGGTAACACCCGTCAGCGTGTGATGATGCAAGAAACTAAGAACTGCTCAATAAAAACGTCACGTTTAGGGATTATTTCATGCTGTCAAACTATTCAGTCCCATTTAACAGAAAACTGAACAATTTCATTAGTTTGCTCATCAAAACTAGTCCCGTCTAATAATTCCTCTGATTATGCTTTATTAGCTACATTAGATGGAGTTTGGCATAAATGTGGTATCATTTAACCTTAAAAATAAGAAGCTTCAAATACAGCCGAACTCTCCACAACAAAGCTGACTGGCTTTGATGTTTTTCAGTTGCTCCTCCTGTTTCCTATTTACAGAAACCGGGCAAAAGCTATCGACGTGACGGAGATCAGCAGAGATATTTATCAAGCCGAACGAGCTCAGGATAAAGCGAACGATGACCTGGAAGCAGCGAGCCAGAACACAGATATGACCCGAAACCAAGTCGCCGATGTAAGACAGGAAAACAAATCCTGGTCCTTCTGCATCTGACATGTTTAAACGGGATTTCTCTTCCATATTTCAGACTATTAACACGCTGCACAACACGGAGGCCAAACTGATGAGTCGGCGACCTGAAGATCTGCATCAAAGGATCAAAGACTTACAAAGAAAAACTGAAGGGAACCGAAACGTGGCGGCAGACGCCAGAGACGCTGCCGACTCTGCGTTAGAAGAGGCCACTGACGTGGAGGACGTGAGTGTTGCACAGGCGTGTGTCTCCGTAACAAACCGCCAGCTCTTCCTTTGCTTCCTGTCCTTCAGGAGATGAAGAATCTGACCAAGATGTTTGAGGAGTTACAGCAGAAAAATGCCAGTCAGACCGTTCAGGGTGAAGCAGGAGAGCGTCTGAAGAAGATTGTGGACGAGGTGGAGAAGATGAAGAGAGGGATGGAGGACAAGCTGAGGCAGATACAAGGTACCCCCCCCCCCCCCCCAGCGTGCACCGGTCCGATGTCACCACTGAGCCGCCGTCCATTCTGTGTCCCAGAGCTGGAGGACAAGATCCGCGGCCTCATCAGGAGCAGGGAGGAGAAAGCAGCCGACGTGGCCGAGCTGGTGGAGGTTGTGGAGGCTCTTCGGAGGAACATCACCAAACGTGCTGAAGAGTATCTGGGCTGCACGTCCTGAGCGCCGCCGCTCCCGCTTCATCCGGGACCGTTTAGACCTGCGTTTGTTCCTCGGGGGTTTGGTGGCGCTGCGAGACGAGAACCTTCCCAATAAACTCTCACCTGTGTCATAGTGCAGATAAGAAGCACATTTGTGTCGGTGTTTAGCAATTATTTACTCTTAATCGTTAGTCATCAAGATAGTGATCATATATGAAGCCAAATTATCTTTTAAATCTTTGAAAAATAGATCAAATAAACCAGTTTAGCTGTTAAATGTTAGACACAACATCTGTCTTCATTTATATTGATAATTACATCTATAAATGATGCTCATTCATCTCTGCATGTTTTGACCCTGATAAGATAAAGAACTAATCCCCAAAGCAACTATGCAGTTTTACTTCAGATGTTTCAGCTTGAAGAACTCAAACCACAAATTGTCTCATGAGTTTCAGGTTGATAATAGAATAGTTACTATGTTCCTGAGTCCCGATCGTTCCTCGTTCCTCGTTAAAGTGATCCACTCCGCTCACAGGGGAATCTCTCCCCACCTTTGCTGCAGCAGTGACACTATTTTGACGTTGGCCTTCGCTGCCCAGCAGCAACACGCCAGCAGAAGCTGATAAGATAACAGAGACATGGAGGGGGCTTGTTCCCAGGAACCTGTGAGAGCAGGCGGCCTCTTTAATCCACCAGCTGAAGACAATTGGCCTGTTTGTGGTGGAGCAAGCTTCAGCTTTATAGAGAAAGAGGGAGAGCCTGTGGAGGTGGAACAGGGAAAGAAGCACTCAGACAGAGTGGAGACACAAAGCAGCTCCCAGAGGAGCGCTCCGCTGGGTGGCGCCTCCTTTCTGCTCCTCTTCTCAGCAAAGGTGACATCATCCGTCAGAGACAACGTCGGCCTTTGTGCACCTCATTAAAGCTCCAGGAAGGTTAAAGCCGTTTCAGGATGAGCTCTGCAGCGCACGTATGTCCCGCCAACGGGGAGCGCCGGCGAGCTGGAGGCAGAAACATGACGAGCTCATGAAACGCCGCAGCTGCCTTTAAAGTGGGACCTTTGATCTTTGCGTCTGTCAAAACATCAAAACATGTATTTGGATTAAAGTGCGTCCATCAGCGGCGCGTCTGCGGCTCTTATCTGGATCAATGCTGCAGTTTTGACTACAAACTGCTTCAAAGCTGTGTGTGTGTGTGTGTGTGTGTGTGTGTGTGTGTGTGCGTGTGTGCGTGTGTGTGTGCGTGTGCGTGTGTGTGTCTGTGGTGTCCTTAGACAGACGACCTGATCTCTCATTGGCTGACATCAGAGCTCTGCAGGTCCTCACACGTTCACAGCCATTACCCAACATGCACTGGGACACCAATGTTCAGATCTTCAGGTGGGGGTCGGCTTTACCCCCCCCCACACACACACACACACACACACTTGTGCGCTCACACACACCACACACCTCTTTTGTTGTTGCAGGTGAGGTTTAACTGTGGGGGTGGGAACCTGTGTGTGTGTGTGGGGGGGGGGCGTAGGAGGGGGTCAGGAATGTCCTTTGTTTGTGTGGAAGCAGGGGAGGGGGGACATTCTTCAGGACACAAAGAACAACCCATCAGTTGCTAATCAGCCTCTGATCAATAGATCACTTGTTGGGTCACAGACGCCGTTAAAACGGGAACTTTCAGAAGGAAACAGGAAAGAGGAGCGGGTTCGATGGTCCCGACCTCCAGCGAGACTGTGGCTCCCAGCTTAGCAGAGGACGCCTGTTCACTCCTCCATCAGCAGGGACATGAATGAATGAATTTGTCCACATCCTCCTGTCCAGATGGGGGAGGGGGGGGGGGGGGGGTCAAGCTGGATTTCAGAATAAAAGCAGTGAGGAAACTTTTCCTGTGTTCATGTTTCTTTGGTTTCCTGATTCAGGATAGTTTGTCTTTTAGTGATCGCCACATTAGTTATTCTTTTTTAATGTCCTGCTGTAAGTGGTTCTTTATATCGTAGCTTGTATTTATTGAAATGTTCTCCCCCACGTTGTTTTAGGCGATTAAGCTCTAGATGAGTTTTCCTTGACTCTTATTTTGAAGGTCAAGCCGGATGTGTGATCCCGAGGTGGGTGCACTGAGGAGGAGGCGGGTTCGACACAGTCTGGGGAGTTCTGGGGTGGTCTTCCTGGCTGATTCAGGGGTCTGGGAGGCTCTGCAGGAGGTTCTCACAGTCTGACCGGAGGGAGCTGAGGAATGTCTGGAGCTCAGAGGAGGTTTTTGGATCTTCTGGTGCTGTTTCCTCTTTCAGTCTGCAGCATGTTGCAGCTCCAGCTGACTGTGCTGCTCGGTGAGTTTTTCTCCTCTTTCTCTTCAACACAACAGTACAATAATGACAATAGTGTTGGCTTCTTTTTCCTTCTTTAAGAGCACCGTTTGATCCAATTACAGCCTTTAATGACAATCGGATCAGTGTTCAGACCTTCAGCTTCCTCTGAACCGTCTGAGCTGATGAACAAACACCTCAAGAGAAAAAGGCTTTTGTGGAGCATTTCAGACATTATCAGCATAAATCAGTTGAGGAAAAGCTGCTTCTAGAAAGTTCTCTTCATTGATCAGAGCTTCAGCTGATCCGAGGGGGGTTGGATGAGATCTCCGAAGGTCCTCAGGCTCTTCTGCTCACATCAACCAGCTGCTTCTGCTCTCTTGATTAGACCCGTTATCAGACAGCCTCAGGCTCTGATCACCAGTTGTGGTCAGATCTGGGTCAGCAGGAACTTCACTATGTTCCACGGCTGATCTTGGTGTGGGTCCAGGTGTTTGCTGCTGTGGTTAAAGCTGCGTATAAAAGGAGTTTTACCATCTGTGTGGGATCTTTCTGACCCTTTCACAATAAAAGCCTCTGCTCTCAGCTCTACAGGCGCTCACCTGTGCCCAGGAGTTCGGGGCGCAGAGTCAGGTCGGTCTGCCGGAGCTCAACGATTTGTGCACGGAGGGTAGCTGTTACCCGGCAACAGGAGACCTTCTGATTGGCCGAGCGCACCAACTCTCATCGAGCTCCACCTGTGGACTGAACCGACCCGAACCGTTCTGCATCGTCAGCCATCTGCAGGTAAACGGACGCCTGGTTAGAACCACCGGGAAACCGCGGAGTTGACGCAGACCTGATCCATGTTCTTCACCCTGTTTCCACCTCTCTTCCTCCAGATGGTGTCAGTTAAAAAGTCCAGATGAAAACATTGAACAGACTTTTTCCTGGTTTTGTCTGGTTTTGTCCTCAAATCAGAGTGAAAATGATTCAGGCTCTTTTCCCCGTGGCGTTCCGGCGGAGCTGCTTTAAATGTCTTCCAGGTTCTCCTTTGTTAGGAGTGTGTGTGTTAGTCTGCAACGTTTCCTGCATAAATCACCTCCCTAAAAGGACACATGGAGCTCTGACAGAAGGAAGATGTTTGTCCAGATGTTTTTGTCCCCTTCAGTGTGAAACCCTTTCTGTAAATATTTGACAGAGACTTCCGGTTCTCCAATGCAAACATGGAAAATCAGCCCTTTGTTGACTCTCCGGGTCTCAGTCAGGTCACAACCAGGAGAAAAATGTTTAACCTGAAAGGATTAAAGGAACCATTCACCTAAATTCAACTGTTATCTCTAGTCTGAGGACGGAGTCAAGTTCCTGCCTCGACGGACGACCTTGAGAGGTCAAAACATCCGTGTAAAATGGAAGAAAATGGGAAAAAACAAAACCCTGAAATCCAGCGATGCCGTGTTACCTTTCAAGCGCCACATTTGTAGCATCAGTAGTCAATCGTATCTAGTTACCTGGTGTGTTCCGGAATGTTTCTCTCAGCGGGGAGCGTTTTCCTAATCAGGTGAAATGTCCCTTCATTTCTGAGGAGAGGGGGTTTCCCGCTCCGCCCGCTGTTCTGGCCCCAGCTGGGTTTGAAAACCACAGCTTTCTGTTTGACATTGGAAGAGAACGAGGCAGATTTACTGAAGTGAACCTTTTTGGTCCGAAAATGTTCTCCGTGCACGCTGAGGGTGAGCAGAGAGGAATGTGAGGAATTCACCTCGGCTTTAACCCTTCACTTCCCTTTTGTGTCATTAACCAGGAGGAGAAAAAGTGCTTTGTGTGCGATTCCATGGAGCCCTACGAGGAACACACGGAGCAGGTGGGCAACCATCGCATCGAGAACGTCATCACCACCTTCGCCAACAGGCTGAAGACCTGGTGGCAGTCGGAGAACGGTGAGGCCCAACGGACATCCTGGGTGTTGAACCCCTGAGGGGTCCAGGTCCAGGTCACGGACGTCCTGGGTGTTGAACCCCTGAGGGGTCCAGGTCCAGGTCACGGATGTCCTGGGTGTTGAACCCCTGAGGGGTCCAGGTCCAGGTCGTGGACATCCTGGGTGTTGAACCCCTGAGGGGTCCAGGTCCAGGTCGCGGACGTCCTGGGTGTTGAACCCCTGAGGGGTCCAGGTCCAGGTCGCGGACGTCCTGGGTGTTGAACCCCTGAGGGGTCCAGGTCCAGGTCGCGGACGTCCTGGGTGTTGAACCCCTGAGGGGTCCAGGTCCAGGTCGCGGACGTCCTGGGTGTTGAACCCCTGAGGGGTCCAGGTCCAGGTCACGGACGTCCTGGGTGTTGAACCCCTGAGGGGTCCAGGTCCAGGTCAGGGTGGGAGCAGAATGAGTAGTTCTCCTGGACTTTCCTGGGAAGCTGAAGGCCTCTTTTAATCCATCTGTCCTGCCCCTTTAAACAACTGCGTCCTTGTCCTGGGAGCGCTGTGTGGGATTAATTAACTCGTCAGATGACCTTAATTTAATTAAAGAAGGACGTCTGATCAAAGGCACCTCTGAGACATTGGAGCATTTTTGCCATCTATGCAGCCAAAAATGCCCAAATTGGGGTCGGTTGGACTGGGTTTTTCATTTTTGAAGTCAGCAAAGCCAAAGTGTGTTTGTAGACTCGGTTACCATGGTAACGACTCGTCGTTAAAGCCACTTTCTCCTAAATGCCTGGAGAACAGGTCCCTTTGTGGTTTTTACCTCCTTTCTGTATAAGAAGTTCCAGAATTTATCTCCACGTCTGGGACATGGACAGCAAAGACAACAGTATCTTCATGGCAACAAGGACGCGTCTTTGTGCTTTTATGGGGGGGGGGGGGGCAACTGCATTCTATGGTCTGTTTTATCTGATGTTCTGCTGCTTGCAGGCATGGAGAACGTTACCGTCCAGCTGAACCTGGAGGCCGAGTTTCACTTTACGCATCTGATCATGACCTTCAAGGTGAGCGCACGACCCCAGGATCCAGACCAGGATCAAACTGGGTCCATTTCTGAACCCAAGCGAGAGTTCATGTGTATATTTTGAAGTAAGGGCCACATCTCCTGACCCTGGTTCTTCTCTTTCCTCAGACATTTCGACCCGCTGCCATGGTGATCGAGCGCTCATCTGATTTCGGGAAAACGTGGCAGACCTACCGCTACTTTGCCTACGACTGTGAGACGTCCTTCCCGCATGTTACTCAGGGTCCGATGAAGAAGGTCGACGACGTCATCTGCGACTCCCACTACTCGGACATCGAGCCGTCCACCGAAGGAGAGGTAGCGACGGAGGAAAGAGGAAATGATGTCACAGCACAGACGAGGGAAACGTTAACCAAAAATGTCTTTTAGGTGATCTTCAGAGTTCTGGACCCAGCCTTCCACATCGATGACCCCTACAGCCCCAGGATTCAGAGTAGGTTCCTTCACACAAGAGTCCCTCAAGGAGATCTTTTAGTCGTCTTCGCTGCTCGCCTGATCGCCCCTTACTGCCTGTCTTTGTTCAGACATGTTGAAGATCACCAACCTGCGGGTCAAGTTCACCAAGCTGCACACGCTGGGAGACAACCTCCTGGACCCTCGCATAGAGATTAAGGAGAAATATTATTACTCCATCTACGACATGGTGGTCCGGGGCAACTGCTTCTGCTACGGACACGCCTCCGAGTGTGCCCCCATCGAGGGAGCGGGGCAGGCCAGGGAGGGCATGGTGAGTCCGTCCTGTTCAGCCCGAAGGTGCGTCGGTCGGAGTGGCCAGAGGCATCGGCAGTAGTCATTGGGTGGCGCTCTTGGTGTCTGCAGGTCCATGGTCACTGCATGTGTAACCACAACACTAAAGGTCTGAACTGTGAGCTGTGCGAGGACTTCTACCACGATCTTCCCTGGAGACCAGCTGAGGGACGCAACACCAACGCCTGCAAGAGTGAGTCCGTTCTGCTTTCTGGTGGTGGTCCTGCCATCACCCGATGACCTCAGCCTCTGCTCCGCGTTGACCTCGTGTTTGTGTGCAGAGTGTAACTGCAACCAGCACTCGGACCGGTGCCACTTCGATATGGCTGCGTTTGTGGCCTCGGCAAACGTGAGCGGAGGGGTTTGTGACAACTGTCTTCATAACACGGCCGGGAGCAACTGTGAACAGTGCCAACCATTTTACTACCAACATCCAGAGAGGGACATCAGAGACCCCAACATCTGCGAGGGTGAGTCGGGACCACGGCCAGTTGAGCCTGTGGGAAGAGACAATGTGGGACGACCCAAAGAGTCTTGGTAACAAGGAACCATGAAAGAAGCTATAGCTTGGATAGCTAACCCTAACCCTGCTAACCTTACCTCTGCAGCCTGTGACTGTGACCCAGTGGGCTCTCTGTACGGGGGCATCTGTGACAGAATGACCGACGTGTGGGCCGGTCTCATTGCTGGTCAGTGCCGCTGCAAAGGGAACGTGGAGGGAGAGCGCTGTGACCGCTGCAGAGACGCTCATTACGGGCTCAGTGATGATCCAGAAGGCTGCAAAGGTGGGAAACAATAGGCAGCGTCTAAAGGAGGAGCCACACCACGAGCGGCATCACGTCACTAAGCATTTCTGTTGTGTTGTCCAGCGTGTACCTGCAGCCCTCTGGGGACACTTCCTGGAGGAAATCCCTGCGACAAGGAGACAGGAAGCTGCTTCTGTAAACGTTTGGTGACTGGACGAAACTGTGACCAGTGTGTGGTAAGAAAATGTACAATACAAGGAGGCGGACGTGGGCTAGCTTTACTGTCTGAGCAGAGGAGCAAACGGAAACATAAACATGGTATTAAGGTGTGACGTGGAGGGCAGAGCGAGGCGCTGCGGAAAGCATATGTCAACGAAAGTCCCCACAAAGATGCAAGTCCAAACATGTGTGTTGGTTTATTACCTTTAAAGGGAACATGAAAGTCTAAACGACTTCCTGTTACGACTTTAATAGCTTCTTTACGAACAGAGAAGGACTTGATGACACATGTCTAACCCCTGATCTCTGGCTTTCAGGATGAGCACTGGGGTCTGAGTAACGACCTGAATGGCTGCCGACCATGTGACTGCGATCTGGGAGGCGCCATCAACAACCAGTGAGTTTTGGTTCAGTCAGTGTTGTCTGTAATTAACCAGGTTGGTAAAGACGCCCGGCTGATTACCTGGTGATTATGTTTCCTATGTGTCCCAAGCTGGTTTCCTTCTGCTTGTTCCCTAACCAGCATGTTGTTCTTCCACTTCCTGTCTTCCCACAGGTGTGATCAGGTGAGCGGTCAGTGCGTCTGCAGAGATCACATGTTCGGTCGGCGCTGCGATCAGGTGGAGTCTGGATTTTACTTCATCGGTCTGGATCACTACACCTACGAGGCCGAGGATGCCAAGTTTGGACCTGTAAGTCACCTTTCAACCTGTGACCTCTGACCTTTTGATAACTGAGGATCTCTGTGGAAGCTTTGAGCCAAACAGATGTGAACACAGTCCTCGAACCCTAACACCAGTGAACCAATGCTCCCTTGGAGCAAGCCTTTTCCATGCGTCACCTGATGGCGGCGCTCTTGTCTTCATTCCATCCCTGTAGGGAGTGACTGTCGTCCCAAGGCCCCACCCACACGACCGCGCTCCCACCTGGACAGGTGTCGGTCTGGTCAATGTCCCAGAGGGCGCCTTCCTGGAGTTCTCTGTGGACAACATTCCCTTTTCCATGGAGTACGACATCCTGATCCGCTACGAACCCCAGGTATGGCGCCCAAAG
Organism: Takifugu flavidus; assembly: GCF_003711565.1. NCBI lineage: Eukaryota > Metazoa > Chordata > Actinopteri > Tetraodontiformes > Tetraodontidae > Takifugu > Takifugu flavidus. Next base: position 9,496,765 of record NC_079532.1, read on the forward strand.
CAGCGTGTGGCCCCACCCATCAATACATCAGCAGAACCAAATGATGTTGTTCTGGCAGCTTCCCGACCAGTGGGAGGAGGTTCTGATGACGCTGATGAGACCTGGACCGATCAGAGCAGACAGCCGCTGCATAAACACGGTGCCCGATGACGACAACCAGATGATCTCGCTTCACCCCGGCTCCAGGTAGCGCTCGCCAACCCGGATGAGCGGCCGTGTGTTTCTGCACGTTTGTTACGTTGTTTGTCCCGTCAGGTACGTGGTTCTTCCCAGACCCGTTTGCTTTGAGTCTGGTCTGAACTACACCGTCCGCCTCAGCCTGCCGCTGTACTCCGCCCTCAGCGACGTCCAGTCCCCGTACACACTCATCGACTCGGTAAGAAAAGTGGCTGGGGCCTGATAGCCAGCTCGGAAACACAGTGTTCAAGTTGCCCTCTGACCTCTGACCTCGTTAACCTCTAAAAGGGTACTCTTACGGAGGAGTGACCAAAATAACGTGTCCTGGTGGGGGTGCGGCGATAACGAGTCATGTGACCTCCGATCCACAGATTGTGCTGATGCCTCACTGCAAGAATCTGGAGATTTTCAGCCGCTCCGAGGGAGGAGACGGGAACAGCGCCTGGGAAACCTTCCAGCGCTATCGCTGCCTGGAGAACAGTCAGAGCGTCGTCAAGGCGCCGGTGGCAGACGTCTGCAGGAACTACATCTTCAGCATCTCCGCCATGTTGCATCAGGGGGCCAAAGGTACAGCCGAGGGAATGCTAGTGAATAATTACTGAGCCTAATTAGCACAATGACCACTTACTTTACTCTGTGAGCTCTCGAGTGGCAGCTGTTTAATTCCTGACCCTTGACCTTTGAGGAAGAGCGCAGAGGAGGAATTCCCCTGAGGGTCAAATCGTCCTGGCCTCCTCTTCCCTCATGGCACCGGATTCATGCACACAGATAAAAGAGTCTTTTAATCTCAGCACTGATAAGAGAGTAAAATAGATAAATCCCCTGGAAAAGTCGCTCGTACACATATAAATTATATGATATAAAGACATAAATGATTGCAAAACATGGATTTATTTTATGTGAAACATCGAGACGTGAGGAGGACGGTAGAAGAGGCTCCTGGGGGGGGCAGATCTCAGCTTTGATGGATCTCTATGCTTTCTGTGGCAATAGTTTCCTTATTTTGTCTTCAGAAAAGGCTGCTTGGCTTTAAAGAGTTCCATAAATGTGCCTTTAGAAGCTCTCCCAGTACTTTCTCACTACCCTTTTATCCATCCAGCACCATGTGGATAATTATATTTCCTTTGGAAAAACAGAATATCAACACTAACATTTACTCACTGGAGAAAATAGAAATTCTAGTTTGTACTGTAGCAATTTAAGCTCAGCTGCAGTATTTCAACTAACTTTTGACTCCATTTCAAGGATGAATTTGTTTTACATCCCAGAGTTCTGTTTTGAGAAGAACGGACGTCGCGTTCTCTCGTCACCTCATCGTGGTTCAAATAAACAGCCTGACTCTCTTCCTCTCTTCCGGTACAGTGGGAACAGGAATAATCTGGGCTCATTATTCCCACACAAGATGAGCAGGTCATGATCCGCATGTTGGGCCTGCAGAGACAGAGAAATAGTAACAGGATGTTGAGAAATAATTTCCTAATCTGAGATCCACAGCTTCTGTGTTTAAAGAGGCGCCCAGCCTTGCCTCCGCCATCCTTCTTTCAGCTATTGTTAATCTTGGAGTGATGACAGTGGTCTCCCTCTGATCCTCGACCTCCTGAACAAGACTCGACTGGTCTCCTGCTCCTCACATTCCCTCCAGACTCTTAAACCTGGTCTCGTCACTCCCTCCCTCGGGATCTGTCGGAGCATGTTGGCTGTTCTAACCGGTCTCCTCTGTCGGACTCCATTTCCCAGAATGCCAGTGTGACCCGCAGGGCTCTCTGAGCACCGTGTGTGAGCCCAGTGGGGGGCAGTGCCAGTGTCGTCCCAACGTGGTGGGAAGGAACTGCGACAGTTGTGCTCCGTCCACGTTCCAGTTCGGACCCAACGGCTGCAGAGGTCAGAACCTGGGCCGATCCGCTTGTACCACCTGGGGGGGGTCCTCAGAGGTCTGACGTCATGTGCCTTGGTCTCATCTGCAGCATGTGAGTGCGACCCTCAGGGCTCGCGGGATTCGTTCTGCGACCCGCTGACGGGTCAGTGCGCCTGTGTGTCCGGGGCGTCCGGGCGGCGGTGCGAGCGCTGCCTGCCGGGCCACTGGGGCTTCCCCGCCTGCCGGCGCTGCTTCTGCAACGGCCACACGGACGAGTGTGAGGCCGCCACCGGCCGCTGCCTCCACTGCAGGGACCACAGCACTGGACACACCTGCGACAGGTGAGGCGTGGCTGCAGCTGCCGGCCGAACCTCTGAGTGGGACGCAAACCTCTCCCCGTATCTGTGCAGGTGCCTGGAGGGTTACTATGGCGACCCAGTCCTAGGGTCAGGTGACTACTGCCGCCCCTGCATGTGCCCCGATGGCCCCGGGAGCACGCGGCAGTTTGCCGGAAGTTGTTACCGCGGCGATCATTCTCAGCATGCTACCTGCGTCTGCAACACAGGATATAAAGGTGAAGGTTTGTCATATTTAGAAGGAACATTAAAAACCTGCATCATGGCGGAGCGCTCGTTTTATTCACTGAAGCAGCAGTTTGCTTTTAAAAGGGGATAAAAGAGCAATAAAAGCAGTGGAAAACGAGGAGATAATTACAGATGGAAGCTGAATCCAGCCTCAGGTCTTGGTTCTCCGAACAAATCCTGCGTTTCAGTGTTTGTCGCCCCGCGGACGCGGCCCCGCTGACGCGGCCCCGCGGACGCCAGCGGCGTTTCATGTGAGGAGAATCAGCTCTGTGATTAGAGTGACGTGAACAACAGGAATGTGATGCCACTCTGTGATTAGAGCAGGAAATAAGGTGTTTTCCAGCTGCTGACACGGATCACAAACTTTCTCCTCTGGTTCCATCCTCCAGCTCCGGCTGGGAATTATTCTCTTGACAAAAGTGAGCAGCTTATTACAGCCTTCGTGTTAGAGGAGGTCCTACAAAAGGTGGCTTCTTATTACTTAAAAGACAAAAACTGAATGTAAGGATGTGGGTGGATTTTGTTTGTCAGTGAGTGAAACAGTTTTTTCTGTGATTTTTTGATTAATCTATTTGCTGATGACTGTTTTGATCATCGGAGAACATCGTTGCCAATCATTCACAGGCTTTTCCCACATTCACAGGTGCTCGCTGTGACGAGTGCTCACCTGGTTACTATGGAAACCCTGGAGTGGCAGGTGGGCAGTGTCAGCCCTGTCAGTGCAACAACAACATCGACATGTTGGACCCAGACTCATGTGACTCCCGGACCGGCGAGTGTTTGCTCTGCCAGCACCACAGCGAAGGCCCGGCCTGCCAGAGCTGCAGGCTGGGTTACTATGGCAACGCCGCCCTGCAGGACTGTAGAAGTAAGAAGACCTGGTGATCAGATTAAAAGGACTGGTCCAGAAGACTAAAACGTTGGATGACAGACCAGATTCTCAAGTGTAATTGAGCCTAAACTGGTCATTTTGGGTAAATGTGTGGGTTTTGTTCACAGAGTGTGTTTGCAACCACCTGGGCAGCGAGCCTTCCACCTGTCCGTCACCCGACGACTGTCAGTGTGAGCGCAGCAGCGGTCAGTGCCACTGCCTGCCCAATGTGACCGGTCAGCACTGCAGCCAGTGCACAGCCAACACCTGGAACATGGCGAGCGGGGGCGGCTGCGAGCCGTGCAGCTGCCACCCCGATCATTCGTATGGGCCGTCCTGCAACGAGGCGAGTTCAACACTTCTGAATATTCAGCACACCTGACCTCACCTTCGCTGCTTCCACCTGGTGGCCAGGTCTCTACCTGACCACCAGGTGGCGGTGGCCTGGTTTTAAACCTTTTTCTCCGTACAAGACGCATGTCAATCAGGGTTTGAACAGTTTTAAGGCTGAATTATTCATCATTATTTGTGTTTGAACGCGTACAATTGTCATCTACAGATCAGCGGTCAGTGTTCTTGTCGACCCGGCTTTGGGGGCAGGACGTGCAGCGAGTGTAGAGAATTGTTCTGGGGGAGCCCTGAGGTTGAGTGTCACGGTAAGTTCCCAACACTGGAACCACGTACCTGCAGCACGACAAAAACTCCGTTTTATCAGGCGTGTGCACAACGGTGGAGCTTTGCTCTTATTTGGAAGAAGAATGGAAACCAAAGATATATTTTCTTAGTTCGGGTCTCATGATGCAAAAACACCCTGATGTGGCTCAGCTGTTGCGTCGTGGGAACATTCCTCGCTGCAAAATACTGAAACTGATATTGGGTCCAGATGTTCTGTGGGGTTGAGAGCTGGAGCAGATATCCATCTGAACTTCTAACCATCCACAAAGAGGCTTTGTTAGTGTTAAAGGTCAGAGAATAGACCTGCTGAGAGACGACAGAGCGAGCGAGAGAGAGAAAACTGAAGAAAAGAGAGGAAGAGCATGAACCCTTCTGTCTGGTCGACTCTTCTGCGGGTTGAGAACTTTAAATCCAAACCAGATGTAAACCCCCCACCCACACACATATTTTACATTGAGTCAGACAGTTTGTCTCGGACTCTTCCTGCAAAATGTTTTCACAGTAAATGGAACTTTAAACATTGTCATCCAAACAGTGCGAGGTCGCCGGTTATACTCCTACCGTCCACTGGGTGGCAGTATTTGCCCTTTTATCGAGGTTGACTAACCCAGTTTAGATGATAGGTTAACGTCTGTCTTATTATAATCACCACATGGAATCATCACGCCTTCCCATCAGTTGTCATGGTTACGCATCTGATTTTGAGCCTGTTTCTGTCTCAGCGTGTGACTGCGACCCCCAGGGGACCGCCGAGCCCCAATGCAACAAAGGCAACGGTCAGTGCGTCTGTGTGGAAGGTGTTTCCGGGCCACGCTGTGACGTCTGTGCTCGTGGATACTCTGGAACCTTCCCCGACTGCCGCCGCTGCCACCAGTGCTTCGCCGAGTGGGACAACATCATTGGTCAGCTGACAAACCAGACGCACCGCCTCGTCAACAAGGTCAACTCCCTGAAGGTCAGCGGGGTCAGTGGACCGTACAAGAAGACCATTGAGAGCATGGAGAAGAGCGTTGCTGACATCAGGGGCATTCTGGACCAGAACCCTGCCTCACAACCCCTGACAGAGATCCAGGAGCTGCTGCAACAGGCCACGTAAGTTCAACCGGGTCTGTCGACATCATCTCGCTGTAGCACGTCTGTGATGGAAAAACTGTGGTAACTCGCTGGGCTTAACTGGTTTGTTGTTCAGTGACCTGATGGGAGCCCTGAGCCAGATGTTGAACCAGACCGAACAGACCGTGCTTCAGGTGGAGGAACTGGACTCAACAGCACGAACTAAACTGGACTCTGTCATTTCGGACACTCGGAAGCTGGAAGGGACCGTCCAGGAGCTGCTGGATCAGGTGGAGTTCATGAAGAACTCTGACATCAGAGGTGAGAATCACATCCGCTGCCCCCTGTGGGCTGGGTCCATATCTGTCCCTGTACCGAGCAGCTACAGCTTCTCTCTGTCTCCAGGGGCGGCGGACAGCATCACAAAGTACTTCCTGCAGTCCCAGGCCGCTGACGCTCGTGCCAACGCCTCCACTGTCGACCCCGGCAGCCCCGTAGAAACCTCCAGCGACCTTCGGCAACTCACAGAGGACAGAATGAACCAGACTGGAGAGGAATTCCTGAGGAAGCACGGCGAGCACGCTCAGAGGCTGGACGACCTGGCCGGAGAGCTGCAGACGCTGGACCTGTCAGAGATCAGTCACAAGGTTGGAGGCCCCAGATGTTCACGCACACAACCGTTAATGTTGATGGCCTCGTTATGACCGTTAATGTTGATGGCCTCGTTATGACCGTTAATGTTTATGAACAGCCTTTAAAGCATCACTTTGGGTCTGGCTCCTACAGGTCTGTGGCAGTCCATCCTCGGGTCAGGACTCTTGCTCGTCCTCTCCCTGTGGAGGTCTGGGCTGCGTGGACTCTGAAGGTCGGCCCAAGTGTGGAGGTGAAGGATGCGATGGTGTGGTGACAAAATCCAGCAGCAGCTTGAGGAAGGCTCAGGACGCGGAACAGGAGATACTCAATGCTATGGATGAAGTGGAGAAACTCTCCAAGATGGTGAGTCTCAAAGGTCTGAGCTGGTTCTGGCTTCTCCTGGTTCTGGTTCTCCTGATTAGATGTTTTCACCTGTGTCTCCAGGTGTCAGAGGCCAAAGTGAAAGCAGATGAGGCAAGGCAGAGTGCTCAGGACGTCCTGATGAAGACCAACAGAACCAAACAGAGAGTCGATCAAAGCAACGAGGAGCTGAGAACACTCATCAGGCAGATCAGAGACTTCCTCACACGTGGGTCCTCTTTGTCCCGGGGACCTTAGGAGCCTCAGCTGTTTATGATGAGTCCAAAACTAGGGTCAGCCCAGAAACGTTCCCGTTCGCTTCTTTCAGAGGACGCAGCGGACCTGGAGAGTGTCGAGTTGGTGGCTAACGAGGTTCTGGCCATGCAGATGCCGACAACTCCTGCTCAGCTGCAGAATCTGACCAATGAGATCCGCCAGAAGGTGGGAGAACTGGGAGGAGTGGAGGCCATTTTACAGCAGAGCGCCGATGACATCCAGAGGGCAGAGACCCTGCTGGACCATGCACGACGAGCCAGGTGGGTCCAAACCAGAGCACTTCCTTATGACCCAACTGAATACCGGTACCAGGAAGTTTACATGACTTCTGTGATCACCAGTGAGGAGGCAGCAAGTGTGAAAGACTCAGCGGAGAAAGTGAAGGAGGCGCTCCAGGAAGCTCGAAAGGCTCAGACGGCGGCCAGCAGCGCCATCCAGCAGGCTTCTGCGGACATCCAGAGCACCAACAACCTGCTGTCCTCCGTCAGTACCGGCAGGCGGTCCAAACGTTCCAAACAGTGGTCGGAACCTGGGTTCATCTTCTCGCCTGTGTCGCGTTCAGGTGGAGTCGGAGACGGCAGACGCGGAGCTGCAGCTGAACAACGCGACGCAGCGGCTGCAGCAGCTGGAGCAGGACGTGATGCAGCTGAAGGACAAAGCTCAGAACGTCTCGCAGAGCACCGAGCAGACCGGCCGGGACGCCGCCAGCATCAGAAAGGTCGCCGAGGAGGTCAAGAAGGTCAGTCCACGCGTGGAGGACGTCAGTAGGTGCGCTCCAAAGCCTTGTGAATCGAGACCACTTGTGTGTCTTTAGGAGCTGGACGCTGAAATAAGGGATAAATACGCCACCGTGGAGCAGCTGATTGGTACCAAGGCGGTGGGCGTGGCCGAGGCCAAGCAACGGGCACAGGTGCTGCAACAGGAAGCTAAAGACCTGCTGCTGAAGGCCAGCGAGAAACTTCAGCGGCTAAAAGGTGACGAAGACGAAACGGCTGATCGCAGCTCCGCATCAGACTAAATTAAATTTCTGTTTTTCAGATTTAGAAAAGTCTTACGAAGACAATCAGAGGACCCTGGAGATGAAGGCGGAGCAGCTGGTGGAGCTGGAGGCTGCAGTGAGAGGGCTGCTGACAGAGATCAGCCAGAAAGTCACCGTCTACAGCACCTGTGTGTTCTAGAGTCCACAACCTGCACCCCCCGCTCTGGGTCGGGTCCTGGACCGCCTCCCAAAGACCAGAACTTTCAAAAAATGAGCGTCAGTGTTTGGATTTCAAGATCGAGTCCTCAAAAATAAAAACAAAGGTTGAGTTTTATTTAAGCCACTTAGAGGCTTCTGTTCCTTCTAAATGAGCACAGGGACGACTGATTCCCCCTGAACGCATCACCAGCTTTAATGGCTCTGCTGCATTTACAGACACGGGTCCAACGAGGGGCTGGAGTCGTAGCAAAAATATGAAAAGCTTTTAGATTTTATTCAGGAAACCTTTTATAAACCAAATTCAGCAGCTTCAAAAGTTTAAATTTGAGGATCAATCGAATGTGTGAATGTAACAGATTGAACACAACTGACTCACGCGACACCACGTTTGTCGGTATAAAATGAATGTTTAAACCACATGACTGCATTTTTTTATTTCTACAAACTTAACACCAAATTATTTTTAATAAAATTCTCCAATCAAAACCACAGTGGTCGAGTCTCTAATTCAGAACTTTCGCTTGAACTCAACTTCCCGCTTGTATTTGTGATGCAAAGAATCATAACACACACTATCACACACATGCATAGTGTATACAAGTTTATTATTTTGTTAGTTGTGTTATTTGTACTGATATAAAAAAGATATTTTAAAAAGTCACATTTTTAATCAGCATGTGAAATCTTTTTCCCATCAGCGTCGATGCTGCTGAAATGAGAAATCTACACAAGTAAACAGTGATCAGAGATGCTAACCTGTTAGCAGCATCATCTTCATCAGAAAAGGGAAATTCAACAATCAAATCGTTGGAAATGAGAGCATCTGAAATAAAGCGAAGCTTTGTGCAGGAGGACGACTACCTGGACGAGTTGGGTCAGCAAAGCTCCTCACAAGCTGCTTGTTAAGGTGTTTACTCAAAGGTCATGTGACATTTCACTGTTATCTCGTAGATATTGTTTTGTTACCTTTAACTTTTCAGAAATGAACTGAGAATAAAATACGTCTAAAGGCTGATTACTTGTGGGTAAATGTAAATTCCAATAACATGAGTAACATGATTGTCGTATTAACTGTTTAAAGGTTAATTAGTCAAAGCTGGGTAAACGAAGGGTCAGTTTCAGCAGATCATCGGGTGGTTAAAGTTCTGCTGAAGGTCACCAGAGGTGAGAGGACGGACAGAAGAACGATGATGGACCCTCATGCTAGCTGTTCACAGTGAAGCCTCAGCTGCAGGTTTCTCCTCGTCCGGAGTGTCGCGACCTTTTCGGAACGCTCTCTGTATCACCTTTGCTGCCCTCTCCTCCCGTCTCCTCCTCAGAGTGCTGCTGACGGGCTCCCCCAGCACCTGGAAGGGTCACGAGCATAGGCTAAATACATCATCTGAGAAGATCCTCCTCCATTCTGACAGCATCAATCACAGCACAGCATCGTAACTAAACTATCATTCAAAATCAAAATTCATAAAACAAAGAACCTCTTTGGCCTTGAGCTGCTTCTGCATTCTTGTTTTAAGGGATTCAACCTCCTCTGGATCATCCAGGACCTGGACACACACACACACACACACACACACACACACACACACACACACACACACAGCGTTAGCGTTAGCGGTGGCTGCAGGACTGACAGCGTGAGACCGGGCGGCGGCGGCGTTGCCTGTTTGGCGAGTGACAGCAGGACGTCCGTGCAGTGAACTTTGTCTCCGGGATACAGAGGCAGATCCATGTGAGCCAGTCTGCTGGTGTTTGGGTGGGGAATCCTCAGAGGATCCTGCAGGCTGTCGCTGAAGTCGCACAGTTTGCTGACACACAAAACACACAAAAGGAACGTCAGTCACCTTCGATGTCTCTGAATACCACAGAAGAAGCTGACGTCACACGTTCACACGCTCAGCATCACTGGCTCGTTTCCTGTATTCATGTCCCAGAGCTTTAGGAAGGGTCACACTGAAGTCCACCGTCTTCTTTGTGTCTTCTTATCTTCTCTCCACTCTTTTTTCTCTCTTTTTCTGGTGTTCTCACACATTGTCGGACTTCCAGTTGGACCTCTGAACTCTGCTGTCTCATCCCCTTCAGCCAGTACCATAAGGACCAGACTGGACCTGGTCCAGCTAACTTCAACCAGGTCAGCCTCCAGATGATTTATCATGAGAGGCCTGATAAAGAGTCCATACGTTCAGAACCGCGCTGTCAGCCCGTTACTGTTGCAGCCTGCTGCTGTCTGAATGGTGTTCTGATTCTGATTCCAACTACAGCTAAAATGTCACAATCCTGTGTTTTCTGCCTGTTTTGTTGTTGCCATTTGTTTCCACAAGGGGGTGTTTGACCTGTTTTCCCAGCATGCACTGGCTGCTGCATCAGCTGCAGCTGATCACTTTGATTGGGAGTCTTTTTTAGCAGCTGGCACCAGCCGATCAGATCACGCCGCCGGTAACTGAGCGGCCCCAGACTTTAGTGCTCTTCCCATTGGGTCACGCTTGCGTCTTTTCTTCTTCTGCGGTCTCCACGTTCCCTCCAGTGAAGAGCACCGTTTCCTTTTGGGTTTCACGATTCACCATTGCACGTTTTTGGGTCTCACGCACTTTGTAAATATTGTAAATAAACACTTCACTTGGAGATTTCCTGCCCTCGTCCTCCAAACATTAACTCACCTGTAAGGGATAAGATCTGTGCCATCAGGGTCAAACCGCTTCCAGGTGTTGCAAAACCTCTGTAGGTCGATGTCAGACAGGCCCTCGGTATCCTCGGAGTTTATGATCTCCAAGGCAACAGCGATGTACAGTTGGATGAGGAGCAGGAAGGTCAGGAGGAGGTAAGTGCTAAAGAATGCGATACCCAGTGTCGGGCTACTGCAGTCTCCAATGACGTCACTTCCTGGGTGCTCTGCAAAGGGGTCGCAGGATGGCGGTCTGCTCATGATTGGGAGCAGCAGGCCGTCCCACGCCGTTGTGGTGCTGGTCATGAACATGCAGATGAAGCTGCTGCAGAACGTCTCGAAGTTGAAAAAGTCATCGATCGTAAATTCCTCCTTCACGTAGGCGAAGTTGAACATGCCAATCAACGAGTAGACGACCATAGTGACGAAGAGAACGAAAGCGATGTTGAAAAGGGCCGGAAGGGACTTCCCGAAGGCCAACAGCAGCTTTCGGATTCTCCTGGTCCAGGGGATGAAGTGGAGGACACGAGTGATCCGAAACAAGCGCAGAAGCAGGAATATAGTTGGTGAAATAAAGTAAGCGTAGAAGAAATCAAACATGAAAATTGCTGAAAGGGAAAGAAAGGACAAGTTTAGAGTAAAATCCTGTTGTTGGCCCTTCCGTCTGTCCTAATTACCCCAATGGCTGCTACCTGTGTCTGACTGGCTCCGCCCCCTTTCTCATCTTTGGTAACCAGGTAAACACACACACACTGAATATTATTACAGATTATTTCTCCACTATCTGCATTAGCTCATATTCCAAAAGTCCTGTATTTTTGGAGGATTTTAAAATTCTGGCAAAGCCACTAAAATGTGCCTGAAACAATCACGAAACATCAGCCGAGACCCGACATGAAAAACTTGCCAATGATTTGGACGAGGAGGACGATAAAGTCGATGATGTTCCAGCCGTCCTTGAAGTAGTGCTGCCTGAGTGCAACGATCTTCAAGATGCACTCTATCAGGAAGATGAGGACGTAGATGAAGTGAAGCCAGTAGAGGACTATCTCCAGCCCCATTGTCAGATCCCTCGATTCCACCATCAGAAGAACAACGCTCAGGCAGATCAGAGCCACCATTACGACTTCATAGATGGGACTGTTCACCAGGTCAAAGACACAGGCCTGGCACTTGTTCTGGGGACACAGGGAGGGCAGCAGGGATGAACACTAACCCCAACCCCACTTATTCTGAACCTGGGTGACTTGCTCTGAACCCACCTGGGGTCGAGGCACAGCTCTCTGAGGACTCCTGGGGAACAGTTTCATCCAGGTCTTTGAATATATCTGCTGATGCTTTGTCATGAAAATATGTTCATCTCCAGGGTAAAAGCACAAAGAAAGGAATGTGAATACCAGGACAGGAAGTATGGGGACGGCAAAAGATCAAAACAGGAGAGGGTAAATGAGATCAAAGCAAATTAATGTGGAAGCCAAGAGGAAAAGAAACTCATCTTTCTCTGAAGGGCACTGAGGATGACTTTGATGAAGAAGTTTAGGGTGAAGAAGACGTTGATTATGAAGAAGACAAAGTATAGCCATTTGTATGGATCGTATTCATAGACTGGCTGGGACTCCACCTAAACACACACACACACACACACCACACACACACACACACACACACACACACACACAGTGGGACACTGTAATCCTAGTGTTTACTATTCTTGTTAGCTTGAATATCCTCATTATAACAGCAGTTATAACCAGTCCAGTGCTCCCAGTAATGGTTGCTGGACTCCAGTTTACTCACGAATCTGGAGTCCACAGCTGCATACATGATGTCACGCCAGCTTTTTGAAAAGCCCTAACAGAGACACAGAGGGAATGTTTTCGTCAGTAACGGTGGAGGCGACTTCTAGACTCCAGACGAGCGGCGGAAGAGCACCAGGCCTGCAGGGGGCGCTGTCCTTCCAGATCAAGTTAAATAAAATACGCTGCTGGTTAAATGTGATCTAAAATCTCGTTAGTAATTAAAGCGGTGAAACTTGTCAGAATCGTCCCAGACCTGCTAACACATGCACTAAATAACACTGACCATGACGAACAGGGACAGGTAACCCATCAGCACGTTGTCGAAGTTGAAGGGCGAGTTCTTCCAGGTGACCTCAGTGTAGTTGCTGAAAATCAGAGCGTAACACTCTGACTTGTTATCAACCTCCTCAGATAAAAACATCTCCTGCGAAGTCTCGTTGAGGCAGTAGTAAAACTTCCCTGCAAACACATTGACCCCCACAATGCTGAAGACCAACCACACCAGCAGGATGACCAGGAGCCCACCAAACATGGCTGGGACCAGCTGGAACAGAGTTCCCAGCACCAGCTGTGGGGGGGGGGGAGAGGTGGGGGGGGGGGAGGGAGAGAGAGGGAGGTGGGGAGAGGGAAGGAGAGAGGGGGAGGGAGGAGAGAGAGGGAGGGAAGGAGAGAGGGGGAGGGAGGAGAGAGAGGGAGGGAGGTGGGGGAGAGGGAGGGAAGGAGAGGGAGGGAGAGAGAGGGAGGTGGGGGGAGAGAGAGGGAGGGAAGGAGAGAGAGGAGGGAAGGAGAGAGAGGGAGGGAATGAGAGAGAGGGAGGTGGGGAGAGGGAAGGAGAGAGAGGGAGGTGGGGAGAGGGGAGGAGAGAGAGGGAGGGAAGGAGAGACAGGGAGGGAATGAGAGAGAGGGAGGTGGGGAGAGGGAAGGAGAGAGAGGGAGGGAAGGAGAGACAGGGAGGGAATGAGAGAGAGGGAGGTGAGGGAGGGGAGGAGAGAGAGGGAGGTGGGGAGAGGGAGACATATGGCAATCACCATTTAAACAATGATATGTGTGTGCGTGTGTGCGTGTGTGTGTGTGTGTTTGTGTGCGTGCGTGCGTGCGGGGTGGGTGTGTGTGTGTGTGCGTGTGTGTGTGTTTGTATGCGTGCGTGCGTGCGTGGGTGGGTGTGTGTGTGTGTGTGTGTGGTGTGTGTGTGTGCGTGCATGTGTGTGCGTGTGTGTGTGTGTTTGTGTGGCGTGCGTGCGTGCGTGGGTGGGTGTGTGTGTGTGTGTGTGTGTGTGTGTGTGTGTGTGTGTGTGCGCACCCTTGGGCCCTGGAAGATGGAGAGGATCCTCAGAACTCTCAGGACCCTCAGCGTTCCCAGACCAGCGGGCTGAAGCAGCAAACCTGATGAAAACACCTGTGGGCGAGACGCCTGCTGATGACATCATCATCATGTGACCCCAGTATTGGTGGTTTCCCAGGGGTCTGTGGTGCACCTACAGCTACGATGAGGAATTCCAGCCAGCACCAGGCGTTGGTGAAGTATTTCCTGAACCCAAAGCCGACCCACTTGAGGAGCATCTCCACCAGGAAGAGGGCGCCGAACGCCAGTTCTGCTGCGCTCAGCACCGTCCTCAGGACCGGGCGATGCTGCAGGTAAACGTCCTCGAGCGCCTGCGGGTTAACAGACCGGTCAGGTGTGTCAGCCCCGCCCTTCAGTGGTGAACGTGCGAGGGGCGGTCCCGCACCAGCGCCACGCTGCTCAGCAGCACGACCACGGTCATGAAGCGCTTGAAGTGTCTGTTCTGAACGATGAGCAGACAGATCCTCCTGCTGCTGAAGCACAGCCTCCCCGCTCCCTGAGACGGGTCCGTGTTCAGGAGCGGACAGCAGCTGTAGCACCCTGACACACACACACACACACACACACGCGGGTCACCCTCAGGCCTGAGCGCTAATGTGGCGAGCTAGCTTCACGCCTACTCTGGCAGCAGCAGTTCTCCGGAGCGTCCTCGGGCTCCTCGCCATCCTGGTCCCGGAGGACTTCTCTCTCCCTCGGCTCCATCCCGTCCTGCTGAGGACATCGTCCAGTTCACTCTGCTGCTAATAGCAACATTGTGGCACAAATTACTCAAATTTACTTTTGGACTGTCCTCGTGGAGCTTTTTGAGCTTCGTCTCGTCTGAATGCAGCGTTTCTGTGGCCACCATGTCCAGGGCCACGTAGGCCTGCTGGCTGGGACCCTGACTGACCGCAGCTAAGGAAAGAAAGACGCCAGAACGTGAACAGACGCCATAAATCTGATGTTTTCCAACCAGCTCAATCTCCTGGTCAAACACGTAAATATGTCCGTTAAGTCCATGTAGAATTAGATTTAAAGAGTCGCCCACTTCCTGTCCTCTGGCCCATCCTGGACGGCTGTGATGGGCTGGACCACAGAAGGGAAAGAGACAGCACCTGTTGGGGTCTTCTTGTCTCGGCCTCCCAGGGACGGACACGTGTGTTCCAGGATCCAAGTCTTGCACCAGCCAAGAGCGATTTCCGCACTGTTTTTATCTCCCTCCCCTGGAGACACGATGTTGCTGCTGTAGGGGTTGAGCAGTAACACCAGGAAGAGATGTAAGACCTGGAAACAGACACCCGTGGAATCAGGCTTAGAAACAGTTTAACATTTAAACGCTGAGAGAGACGAGAGACATTGATGCGTATTAAACCCACGCTCGAGTCGGAGGGATCTACTCGCGGAGGCTTACCAGCAGGTTTCCGATGATGACGGCCGACAGGTAGAAGGTCAGACACAGCGTCGGACCGGACACCTCCATGCAGTCCCAGAGACTCTCAATCCAGGATCCAGAAAAAATGCCGAAGACGATGAGGAAGGTGTGGAAAAAACTGTCCATGTGCCATCGAGGCAAACTGCAGTCATGTGATATCTTACACACTGAGGTTCTGTAGTCCTTGTGAAACAGTTGGTAACCGACGGTAACGAATCCCAAGAGCACGATAAGCAGAAGAAAAGAAAATTTCAGTGTGATTTGGAGGAACTGGTGAAACCAACGCCAGGATCGAGCCAGCCTGAAGACCCGCAGCTGCACAGGTGAGGAGGCGAGGACACAGGGAGACAAGGAAACCAAAAGGAAGAGGGGTGAGGACACAAGGAAGCAGGCGAGGATAGGTGAGGATGACGAGGTGCACACTGACCAAACGGAAAACCCGCAGCACAGACAAGCCTTCCACGTCGGCCACACACAGTTCCAAGAGGCAGACGGCAACAATGGTGCACTCAAAGGTGTTCCAGCTCACCTGTAGAACAGGACGTCACCATGGCAACAGCTGGTATTATGGTGCGATTGGAGGTCACGGTCTGATTCTCACCTTAAAGTAGCCGTACGGGTCCATGGCCACGATTTTGATCACCATCTCAACTGTGTAGATACAGATGAAGACCTGAGAGAGTCCAGAGAAAATAAAGGTCACGAGCGTCTCTTGAGCGCGTCCGTGCGGAATTTCCCCTCACACCCACCAGATTAGCGCATGTCAGGGTCTGCTGGAATTCCTCCGTCAGTGGAAAATGCTCCATAGCCATGAAGAGGACGTCGATAACGATGCAGACGACGATCCCGAGGTCAAAGAAGGGGCTGGTGACGATGGTGCGGACCCGCTGTTTCAGCCATCGCCAACAGCCGCAGCAGTTCCACCGCAGGAGGAGCTGGGCGGCGGCGGAGCAACGCGGCGACCCTGAGGTCTGAGGCTCCGCCTCTGGAACAGAAGCGTGCACGAGAGCGCCGCCATGCAGTCAGCATGTGTGGCGTCAGCTGTCAGACGCCTCCCTGGTTCACCTGAGCAGCTCTGACAGTTCTTACCTTTGCCGCTTTGTTGTTGCTCTTGGCTTTTCTTGCTGTCCTCATCTGGACCCTCCGACTTTGCCGCCTTGCCGGCCGCCTGTGGTGTGCACGTACATGCATGGTTAGCATTCCAGTGTGGGTATTGATGAGGATGATGCCACCGTCTCTTCACCTCCTCTTCCTCTCTCCTCTTCAGAGCCTTGACGATCTGACGGAATTCCTTTTCTTTGCGAGAGGCCTCGGCCGCCCTGAGCTGCTCCAGCTCACATACGGCTCCGGCCGCCACGGCTACGATGAGACTGACCAGGACGAAACAGCCCGGCGAGACGAAGAACACGAAGTGGACCAAGGAGAATTTGCCTGCTGATCTCAACACCTGCAAACAAAGAGAGGAAAGAGACTCATGGAGAAGTGCTGTGAGTCTCCTCCCGTAACTGGTGGTTATCAGGCATCATTAGAGGCTCCAGCAGGCGGGTTAACACTCGGACTGGGACCAGTCCATGACTGACCAGCTGCATCAGGTTCTCCCAGTATTCCTGAGTCAGCAGTCTGAAGGAAGACAGCAGAGACCAGCCGAATGTGTCGTAGCTGGTGTAGCTATAGTTTGGGGTCCTCCCCGCCCGTATACACATGTAGCCCTCCGGGCACGTCCTGCACGCATCGTTACACATCTTTATATGCACTTGTCATCATCGTTTTAATCATCAAAGCGTTTGTATCTGAGGCAACCAACCCAGCGTCAGAGGAGTTTCCACACACCAGCGCATCCAACGATCCGGGAAGGAAGTAAATGTTATCTTAGACAGACAAAGAGGAAGGTCGTTCAGGGTCGTCAGGTTCAGGGCCACCTCAAACACATGGCAATGCTACATGGCGTTTTGTACAGTTTCTGATAGATTTCATATATTTATGCTGATAGATTTATCTAAAACCTTCTCCTAATCTAAACGTTGCCTTGTTTCCAGTCGTCTACCTGTCTCATTGTGAAGCCCCTCCCCCTCACCTGTCAGATTACCAGGCCATCAGTGGTTTCCTCCTGTTGGAGCTGTTTACCACTGTTATCTGCAGGTCTAACACCTCAGGTGGCTCAGGTGTTTATCAAATGTGACATTTGCATGCTGTTATTTGTGCAGCGGTTGTACAGTGTTGTGTTGCATCTGCTACAGTTGTGCTGTGACCAACTGCAGGAGCATCTCACAGCATCGTACCAGGGTCGTCGATGTACTCCTGGTAATTGAACGCAGTGCTTTCGTTGCCGTAGTAAGATGTGATGTAAATGTCCGAGGTCCGGTTTTGAGAAAACCAAGACGCGTAGATGCATTTTTGCCCCAGATTCCCCATGAAGGACTGCAGACCAACGGTGGCGAAGATGCAGAGCATGAACGCCGTCAGGATGAGGACGCAGGAGAGCCTCTTCACTGACTGGACAAAGTGGTACAACATCTTCTTCAGACCTAAGAGAGGAGTGGCCTTTAAAAACTGTCATCCCATTAATGCCCATGCATGCTCACACACACACACACACACACACACACACACACCTGGGAATATTGGAATCATCTTCAATAACAAAGAAACTTCCAACAGCATTGGAAGATGTACAAACAGTGAAAGGAATCTGGAACAGAAGAAACCCAGAAATTCATCATTTTCATTTTTATACTGAAATGGAGACTCAACAAAACAGACACACAAAAACACGGTGACAAAAGACCAAAAAGAGACATTAAATGATCAAAAAAGACATCAAAATGAGGAGAAAAGAGAAGAAACTAACAAAAAAGTGTGACTTGACTAAAGATAAAAAGTGTCAACAGCCCAGATGTAAAACAAACACAAAGATTTACAATATGGCCACAAATAACTACAGAAACAATGACTCCAAAGAAGAGGGAGGAAGCCGGAACAATGATGGTTAACATGGTTAAAATGGCCACAAAACCACGCAAACAAGCACAGAACCAGAAGAAGTGGGAACCAGAGACAGTGACGGTGCCTCCCTACGGTGCAGCAATGACGGTGACATCCGGCCAGTTCCAGGGGTTCCTGAGGAAGGTGAATTTTCCGATGCAGAGGCCCCTGGACAAGATCTTGACCAGCACCTCCAACATGAAGACGGCTGAGAAAGCAAACCTACAAATGCAGAGTGGGAAAAAAGGGTTTCACTTACTTTCTCTGCTGCAAATATGATGGGCTGGAGCGCCCAATTCCCAGTTAATCAAGTGACCAGCCAACATTTTGTCTTTTAATTATGGTGACAATCTTTTCAACTTTATTAGAATTAAGAATGAGTGATGAATTGATTGATAGTGTTGCAACCTGGGATCAATCATCTGTTGGAAAGATGCTCCAGATGATTGACGAGCACCTGCTGGAGTTCAGTAAATAAAGAGTTTAGAGCAAACACTCCAAACATTTTGGACTTGAGTTAAAGTTAATTCACTAAAGTGCCAGAAAACTATTGCTCTTTAAAATCTATTTTTCCAAATATGCTCCTTGTGAAAAAAATTGTGTTTTCCACTGGTAGATGGTTGAAAGGTCAAAGATCAAGCAGTTTGTCTTGAGCTGCTCTGGGATGGCAGCGATGTGAACTCTTATACAACTCGTCTGTCACGAGAGGACATTTGACATCGGGGACAAAAAGTCTGTTGTTCCTAATTTGCCATAAACAGAGTTAACGCAGTTTTCTGTCGTGACTCATTTCCAGCACTTTTTAGCGTTGAAATCAATGCTTCAGTGTTCATACTGCCGCCATTGTGCAGGAAAATCGCTGTAAATTAGTCGTTTTTGAAATGTGCACTGATGCTCACAACTTCAGAGATTCTTTCATTTTATGGCTTTAATCAAAAAGTCAGGAAAAATTGACTTTACTTGAAAAAGTTGTCAAGCTGTTTAAGAAAATAACTGTTGCTTTCAGCCTTGTTTATAACAATAAAGACCCTCATAAATATAGGAAAATTGGTGTGTGAACTCACCCTGCATACAGGTTCAGGGGGGAGGAATAACGCAAGGTTACCATGACGACGTAGTTGACCAGAATGGTGACAAACATCAGGGCACTGAACAACGTGTTGAGGTTAAGGGAAACTTGCCAACTCGGATAAGAAAAGGTAAAAATACACTGGGACCAGTCTGGGACCAGTCTGGGGCCAGTCTGGGACCAGTCTGGGGCCAGTCTGGGGCCAGTCTGGGACCAGTCTGGGACCAGTCTGGGGCCAGTCTGGGACCAGTCTGGGGCCAGTCTGGGGCCAGCAGGAACTGACGTCGGTAAGGATATGAGTTAGTCAGGATCTTGATGGCGAGAGTCCTCAGAGGATTCAGAGGCCCGAACAGATAGCAGGCCTTATGGGCATTGAACCTGTGGATGACCTTTCCTTTACCAAGCACAAGGAACGTCTGCAGGTAAGACACAGGTCAGAGGTCAGAGCCAAGGTCAAAGATACAGGACACATGTGACAACGTTAGGTCAGAGTTCAAAGGGCCAAGTCAGAATATGACTGAAAGAGGTCATAGAAAGAAGCTAGAGGGAAAAATCATAGGTAAACAGGTCAGAGGTCATAGAAACGTATCTGTGGTGAGGAAGAAAGGCCAGAGGTCAGAGAGTGACTGAGAAAGGCCAGAGGTCATAGAGTGACTGAGAAAGGCCAGAGGTCAGAGAGTGACTGAGAAAGGCCAGAGGTCAGAGAGTGACTGAGAAGAAAGGCCAGAGGTCATAGAGTGACTGAGACCTTCTCTGACTGGTGATAGGGATCCAGCTCTTCCAGTGGAGTGTTGAGATGCTCCGCTGAGGGCTCCCCAAAGATGTATGGGAGGGGCCTCCCCTCCTCCAGCTCCGGGCTCGGCCGGGGGAGGTCATTGTTCGTTACCTGTCAATCACAGAGGAGCCTGAGAGGCTTGAACTCCTCAGCTAACGTCATCCACAGCTAAATGGGCGTTATTTACCCTCTGCTCGTCCTTGTTCCCCTTCTGTCTCTGCCTTTTACCACGTTGGTTCATCGGCCCCAGAGAGGCAGATGTTAAAGGTCTCAGGAAATCAGTACCAACAGGGGGCAGCAGAGAGGCGGTCCTGCAACCCTTGAGCGCCTCTCGAACCGCGCCGTCATCCCGCAGCTGTTTCCTGCAGAAGATGAAATAACGACATAAAACGGACCACAAACGTATCGTTTCATGCGTCAATAGAGTAGAAATTGGATATTAAAAGTACATCATGTAGTTTACTGTTTAAATTGACGTAGGTCTGCAGTTAACAGATGTGCTGGCTGCTGCAATCCCATCATACTGCTGGGAGCTCCATTCTACATCTGCCCAACATGATCAGGTTTCCTCTGTGCCTGTGGGTCACTAGATGCTACTCTGGGACGTCTCCTAACTCACATCATTAGCCGGAACCCTACAGTCGAGCACTCTCGTCTGTGGTTGCGTAACATGCTGAATACTGACACCCTGGGCAGGCTGAACCCACAGAGACGCTTTTATCATTTAATCCTCTTTGTGTGTGAAATGATGGCACATCCGGAGTTTTGATCATCCAATATCAATAAAAACACACAAACATATGACACGGCAGCTTAATCACATGACGCAGTGTATCAGTTACGGGTTGAACCTATGTAGTGTGTGAAACTGTTATAAACTATAAATAACACCACATAGTAAACACCACATCTGACGTGTAGGTTACGACAGAAATGTGAAACCACACAGAAACATCTGGCTTTGATTTCTTATGCACATGTTGCTTAAGAAACTCAAGTATTTGATGTTCTAAGATGCGTTTAAGATGCACTGAGGAAACCAAAGGAACTCACAGCTGTGCAGGACGGAGTCTCAGACCTTTGGCTCTCTGCAGACATGCTGCTCGCTCTCTTTTGCTCCTCCAAAACTCCAAAAATGATGTTTTTCTTGTCATCGTGCAGTCGGCTGCCACACATGCATCCAGTAGTCTAACCCTGCCCCACGGTCTGGAGCGCTGTGGTTCACCGATGCTGGTCTTAGGTCCAGCTGCTCCACCCATCGAGAGCCCATCGCTATGGAGACAGTCTTGACATTGTTAGTGTCTTTTTTTCTTGTTCGCTGAACGGCTGCTCTTTTATTCAGTCAGTCTTTATTTCGCAACAGCACGAGCTCACATCCTGTTAGGACGGCCCAGAAGGGTCAGGACAAGATGATAGAGACAGAGACAGGGACAGGGACAGGGACAGGGACAGAGACAGGGACAGAGACAGGGACAAGGGACAGGGACAGGGACAGGGACAGAGACAGAGACAGGGACAGGGACAGGGACAGAGGCAGAGGCAGAGGGGCAGAGACAGGGAGAGGGACAGGGACAGAGACAGAGACAGGGACAGGGACAGGGACAGAGACAGAGGCAGGGACAGGGACAGGGACAGGGACAGAGACAGGGACAGGGACAGGACAGGGACAGAGACAGAGACAGGGAGAGGGACAGGGACAGAGACAGAGACAGGGACAGGGACAGGGACAGACAGACAGAGACAGAGGGACAGGGACAGGGACAGGGACAGGGACAGGACAGAGACAGAGACAGAGACAGAGACAGGGACAGAGACAGGGACAGAGACAGGGACAGGACAGAGACAGGGAGAGGGACAGGGACAGAGACAGAGACAGGGACAGGGACAGGGACAGGGACAGAGACAGGGACAGAGACAGGGACAGAGACAGAGACAGGGACAGGGACAGACAGAGACAGGGACAGGGACAGGGACAGGACAGGGACAGAGACAGAGACAGGGACAGAGACAGGGACAGGGACAGAGACAGAGACAGGGACAGAGACAGGGACAGGGAGAGGGACAGGGAGAGGGACAGAGACAGGGACAGGGACAGGGACAGGGACAGGACAGGACAGGGACAGGGACAGGGACAGGGACAGGGACAGGGACAGAGACAGGGACAGGGACAGGGACGGACAGGACAGAGACAGAGACAGGGACAGAGACAGGGACAGAGACAGAGACAGGGAGAGGGACAGGGACAGAGACAGGGACAGGGACAGGGACAGAGACAGAGACAGAGACAGGGACAGAGACAGGGACAGAGACAGAGACAGGGAGAGGGACAGGGACAGAGACAGAGACAGGGACAGAGACAGAGACAGAGACAGGGAGAGGGACAGGAGACAGAGACAGAGACAGGGACAGGGACAGAGACAGAGACAGGGACAGAGACAGGGACAGAGACAGACCCAGAGACAGACCCAGAGACAGGGACAGAGACAGGGACAGAGACAGGGACAGGGACAGGGACAGAGACAGGGACAGACAGAGACAGGGACAGGACAGGACAGAGACAGGGACAGGGACAGAGACAGGGACAGAGACAGGGACAGGGACAGAGACAGGGACAGAGACAGAGACAGGGACAGAGACAGGGACAGGGACAGAGACAGGGACAGAGACAGGGACAGAGACAGGGACAGGGACAGAGGCAGGGACAGGGACAGAGACAGGGACAGAGACAGAGACAGAGGACAGGGACAGGGACAGAGACAGGACAGAGACAGAGGACAGGGACAGAGACAGAGACAGAGACAGAGACAGGGACAGAGACAGGGACAGGGACAGAGACAGGGACAGAGGCAGGGACAGAAAGTGGGGGGAGACACTTGGTAAGAAATCCTGAGAATTCTCTGAAAACTGGTCTGTGTGTTTGTGGGTTCTCGGTCCTCCAGAGGTTTGAAGGTTGTGAGCTAACTAACTAACTAACTAACTAACTAACTAACTAACTAACTAACTAACTAACTAACTAACCCTGTTAGGTGGACGTGAGATCATCTCCAAATGGTCCCCAAATGTCCAAATGGTCCCCAATGTCCAAATGGTCCCCAAATGTCCAAATGGTCCCCAAATGTCCAACATATACTTAAACAACAACAATAAAGGCGTCCGGTACTGAGACGTCCGAGCTGCTTTTTTGAGGTTTTATCCACAGATTCCAGTGATGTTTACAGACCCTGAACATTCATGGAAAACCAGCCGTGGACTGAGTGAAAGTACAACTATGAGACCACATATGATTGATTTTTATTCAAGAAATGTAGATTTTATCGTAAGAATGAACTATATTAAATAATGAGCACAATGAAAGATTATGGTTGAAAGATTAAATGTACCACAAAGGCAGAGCCTTTTTATTTCTTAGGCATATTTTGCATGGTTAAAGCGGTGTGACCAAGCAAAAGATGTACTATATTTATCTTTTTAGATTATTTGGGAAGGCGGATAAACTCAGCTCTGAAGGAAGAAATCTCAGACTGCTGCGCTCTCCTCCAACCTCTGTTTGCTTCCATATTTTAATGGATTTCTTTACACTTTTTTTATTTTATTTTTTTACAAAGAAAATTAGTTTATAGTTGGTAATATAAGGAACAGCAAACAGTATTTTTCTCAAGAGCAATTATTGAGGGGACACTTACACCTTTCAAATTACTTTCTCGTTTTAGGACGCTTGATTACAAATTTACATCCAGGACTTGTTCAAACACCTTCAAGTTGCAGATTTTGGTTTTAATGATTATGATCAGCGTCGCAGTAAGAACTTGCCAAGAATTTACTGGGGGGGGCAAAGAGCCGAACAAAATACAGGGTTGGAACTTTATCATTAATTGTGCACGTTAGTCAGTAGGATTTCAAAAATGTTTGCTTTATGAGGAGGAAAGAAGCAAACTCGTTAGAGAAAGGTACAACTAAACGGTTTACATTTTTATATCCAGATTATGTCTATCAATTCTATATTTAACGGACGGCAAGTCGCACCACGTGACCGCGGCGGCCTCGCGCGGCCATGTCTCTTTAAATGTTTGAAAGTCAGCGCGCGGCCCGTCCTGTGACGTCACCTGGTCCATGAGGGGAAGATGGCGGCGGCATTGGAGCGCAGTTTCATAGAGATTTGTGGATTTGAGAGGGAAACTTTGAACAGATTCCGAGAGGTGACCGTGAACCCGGGTGAGGCTCCCAACAGACTCGTTACATCGCCTTCGTCTTGCTTCCTTCTTGTGTACAAGCTGACCCCAAATGCTAACTAATGCTAGCGGCGTTTAGCTAGCACGCTGTGTAATAACGTTTTTAGCTGCACACGGTTAGCCCAGTATAAAGGCCCATCTAAATTCTAATGTGTGCTAGATGGACCCTAAACCCAAAGGGACCTTTTA
Organism: Takifugu flavidus; assembly: GCF_003711565.1. Classification (NCBI taxonomy): domain Eukaryota; kingdom Metazoa; phylum Chordata; class Actinopteri; order Tetraodontiformes; family Tetraodontidae; genus Takifugu; species Takifugu flavidus. The sequence goes on from NC_079532.1 coordinate 9,520,902, forward strand.
AGAGCATCGCCGCTACCTCATGTTGTCTGGAAATCTCACTCTTATCAACACAAACTTGTTCATTACCCGGTAACTCATTACCCGCTAACTTGAGCTGTCACGCAGAGGAGCTGGAAACGACGTGTGTTTAATGTTTTATCGGCTTGCTGCAGCCGCGTGGTTTGGCCTGCTGGTTTACTACAGTGTGTGCGTGTCCTCAGGTGTGTGTGCGTGTCCTCTGGTGTGTGTGCGTGTCCTCTGGTGTGTGTGCGTGTCCTCAGGTGTGTGTGCGTGTCCTCTGGTGTGCGTGCGTGTCCTCAGGTGTGCGTGCGTGTCCTCAGGTGTGCGTGTCCTCTGTGCAGGTGTGAGCGCCGCGTCCGCAGGTGTGAAGTTTCCCGACAGCGCCGGCGCCTTCCATTATGAAGACAGCGGGAAGCTGCTGTCGGTCGCCAGTAACCGATTCATTCACTGGTAACATCAGGAGTCACCAGTCCGGTTCACATTGACGTGCAGGTTCTGTTGGGGGGTCCATCAACGGCGTGTTGGTTCGCAGGTCCACATGTGGCGACACCGTGCAGCTGGTGGAGCAGTCTCTGGACACCAACCTGCTCAACAACGCTGTTAAAGTCAAGTTCACCCACAGCAGCGTGCTGCCCGGAGGCGTCCACATCCAGGAGACGCTCAACAACGTCGTCATCCTCATGTGCACCAGCCAGAGCGTCCACCGCCTGGTGCTGCCCCACCCCACACGCATGTACCGCAGCGTGAGTATCTGGTGGGAAAGGGTGCTTTAAAGGCCTGTTTCTGCATCCACCTTTGAATCTGTCTGCTCAGGGACGTTCAGAGGCCGTCGTCACTGAACGTGTGATTCCAGTTACATCTGGGTCATTGTTATACTCAAGCTAACGCCATAATGTCAACGCTAACTGTTCACATCTTGCTAACCAGTGAGCAAATACACCAACACTAGGAGAAAAACATGGTTTCCAACTACTGAGACCTGCTTTCAAATGCATCATTCTATTTTTGATGGGAGTCACCCACCCAGAAATCACAGCAGGTTCCTGCCGGCTCTTCTGTGCAGGACCTGGTGACTGAGCTTCACATGCAGTCCATCTTCACTGACGTGGGGAAGCAGAGTCTGCAGGACCCGTCCAGTGGTGCTGTCATCCCCAGCTTCGTGGGGCAGATGGGGAGCCCCATCACCTCCACAGCCTGGCTCAGTCAGTCAGGAGAGGCCCACTATGCTCTGGCCTCCCCTGCTGGAGGGATTGTGATCGTTACTCTGCCGCCACATGGCACACAAGGTGGAGAGCCCCTCGCTGATGCTGCGGTTTCCTTCACTGGGTCCTGGCTGTTGCTTTTATGCAGCTTTCTTTTCTTTGTTTCAGGTGGGGTGTCGATCCTGGAGCTCAAAAGGAGCTCCATGATGCAGAGGCTGTCTGGATGGATGCCCACAGCCATCCGTGGGGAGCACAGTCCCTTTGACCTGGTCCTTAGTCTCGCTGTCAGGGAACTGGAGGAAGACTCCTTCGTCTTCGCCCTCTGTCAGGATCACAAGCTGCGAATGTGGTCGTTGAGGGTGAGCATGAGCGAGCGTGTTGAGCCGGGCTGGAGCTGCCAGCTCACGCTGTCCTGCTCAGGAAGGGGCCGTTTCAAATCAGTAACTTCAGTTTTATGACATCAAAGCTTTACTTTAATAACCCAGAAAAGTTCTTGGACTTTTTAAATCGCAGTTGAGAACGAGCGGAAGTATTTTGGTATCCAACAGGAAGAGATTGTGCTGTGCTGGTGACTGCAAAGATAACTCTCCTCTCTCTCGATGGTGAAGTTCTGATTGCGTGTTGCTCTTCAGGAGCAGGCGTGTCTGCTGGAGGCGGACATGTTGGACTACATGCCCGCCTGTAAAGGTGTGAGGCGTCTGGCTGGCCAGGGCCACCGTCTAAGGCTGGCCTTCTCCTCCACCACCGGTCTCTGTCTCTGCGTTTATCTGGCGGTACCTCAGAGGGGCCAGTTTACTGTCCTACAGCTGGTTGCCACTGACAACCGCTACAGCCTGGACCACATCTCCTCCCTGTTCACCACACAGGTAAACGAGAGCTGCGTTCCGCTGCTTTCCTCCCATCAACCTTCAGGCTGTCCTCAATTCTATCAAAGATGTCTCTGTCCTCAGGAGACTTTAGTGGACTTCGTTCTGACCTCCACGGACATCTGGGGCATCTGGGTGGATGATTCCAACACCACAGTGGTCAAATACATCAACTTTGAGCAGTAAGTAGAGAAATCAGAGTCTTGTATGTGACGCTAGAGAGGCTTTGATCTGTGTCTCACTCTCCCAATATTCCTCATTCCACTGTGCAGTAACACGGCCGGTCAGTGGAATCAGGTGTTTGTCCAGCCCCCCCCTGAGGAAGAGGTTCACATAGGCATGGACCAGGACCCCAGGGTAAGGAGCCCTCACCCCTCAAAACGCCTCTCTGGGAGCGTGAATTTCGTAATGTTCGACCCAACACCACTGTGTGAATTCTGCTGAAAACTTCCCCTGATTGGATTCATTACGGAACAGTTCGGATAAAAGCAGCACTCCAGATGCAGTTGTGTTCAGGGACATGAATAATTTATCCACCAACATCTGCAAGTTGTTTGCTCTTGTCAAATAGGAACACTGGGTTTAGTTCAATCTGCATTCTTCTATTCTAGGAGTTTTTTGTTGGACCAAATGAGGCGCTATGAGCGACCCATGAGACTTGTTTTGGTAACAGTTCAGCCAGAGTCATCGTTGTTTGGGAGCTGCAAACAGACCTAAAATGACGTTGAAACAAAGGCAGCGTCTTTGACAGCAGATCGGAACTCTTCTGTCCTTGGCTGGGAGTAAAGGTCCTGGGGGAGCACGGGAGTCCTGCCAAGGCTGATCCAGGAAACGCTGATTGGAAACACTGGTCCTTGTGTGTTCCTTAGACATGGGGGGGTTCTGGCCTTTTCCATGTTTAAAGACGTGTTGTGTGAGTTTAAGCCGTCCCATTAGCACACATGGAGCATTCCTGGGTTAAGGCTCTTACTGGGGGGGGCATAGTCCTCACCTTTACCACCCACAGATATGAACCAGTGACCTTCTGGTCACAGCTTTGACCCTCGTCCCCACAGATGCACAGAGTGTGTAGATCAGGGGTCAATGCAAAGGTCCTCTTGCGTAATCTCCTGATTGGCTCCCAGTTCCAGGCTTCCGTCACTGTCCGTGTTTTCCTGCTTGGCTTTAATCTTCATTCCTTCATTCCTGGGACACAGAGCAGATTACAGGAAGAGTAATTGGAGCAGTTGTGTGTGAAAACTCTGAGGCCGGGATAGTGGGAAAACTGGAGAATAACAGCGGGCTGGTTGCTGGGAACAGACTCTCCTGGCCTGTTGTCATGGTAACCTGTGGCTAATCTTTTCTCTTCTTGGCCCCGCATGTGTTTACAGGAGACGTACCTCGATGTCCTCTTCTCTCCTCTGCGCTTCACAGCTTCAGCCATTGTTAAAGCTCTTCAGGTGAGAGACGCTGCTGTGCTGCTGTTGTCATGCTGTTGTGTTGCTGTTGTCATGCTGTTGTCATGTTGTGCTGCTGCTGTGCTGCTGTTCTCATGCTGTTGTCATGCTGTTGTGTTGCTGTTGTGCTGCTGTTATGTTGTTGTGCTGCTGTCATGCTGTTGTGTTGCTGTTATGTTGTGTTGCTGTTCTCATGCTGTTGTCGTGCTGTTGTGCTGCTGTCATGCTGTTGTGCTGCTGTTATGTTGTGTTGCTGTAGTCATGCTGTTGTCATGTTGTGCTGCTGCTGTGCTGCTGTTCTCATGCTGTTGTCATGCTGTTGTGCTGCTGTTGTCATGCTGTTGTGCTGCTGTCATGCTGTTGTGTTGCTGTTCTCATGCTGTTGTCGTGCTGTAGTCATGCTCTTGTGTTGCTGTTGTGTTGCTGTAGTCATGCTCTTGTGTTGCTGTAACCCCCTGTTCCAGATCTTCCGCAGAGGCCTGGACCGGCCCTCCGACCTGTCGTGGGAGGCTCTGAAACAGGAAGTGACGCTGGCGGTGGAGGCTGAGGTGGGTGATGCTGAGACCTTCAGACCTTCAGACCAACGTTCCCATGCCAACGTGCTGATTCCGGCTCTTCTCCTCCTCAGCTCCAGAACAGTGTGACGGAGTTCGAGTTCTCTCAGGAGGAGTTCCAGCAGCTGCAGGTGGAGTTCTGGTCCAAGTTCTACGCCTGCTGCCTCCAGTACCAGGAGGCCCTGTCCATGCCTCTGGGGCTGACCGTCAGCCAGCACACCGGCATGGTGTGTGTGCTGAAGAAGGTAAAGGCAACGTGCACGCGTGCACGTGGGCTCCTGGTGCCCTGTTGCATTGTAGCGTGTTAGAAGTGGAGTTAACCAAGCTGAAGTGTGTGTGTGTGTGTGTGTCAGGGCTTCGTCTCCTTCCTGTTGCCGTGCTTTGCTGTGGACCACCTGTATCTATCGTACGACGAGTACCTGCTCTCTGAAGAAGACACGCCCATCAGTGAAGGTGAGCAGCTGCTGACGCCCATCAGAACCGTGTGTGTGTGTGTGTTCACACTTCACGCTCAGCCCTGATGGACCTGTGTGTGTGTGTGTGTGGGGGCGGCTCTGCAGATCCGGAGGTGGGCCGTGATGTCCTGCAGCTGGTCCAGTGTCTGCGGCTCATCAGTGACGCCGTCTCTCCTGATTTGGCCTTTGAGATGGAGAAAGCTGTGGAGCACCTGGAGCCCCCTGAGGGGGCCGCTGAGCTCATCCTGGAGAACATGTTGTCCAATGACAGGTGGGTTACAGAAACTAGTTTAACTTAACTTAACAACAGAAGCTGCAGCGATCCACGACTGCTCCGTCAGTTTCCCTGAAATATTGTGTTTGTATCCAAATCCAGTGAGAACGTGATTGAGGAGATCCAGAACAAGCTGCAGGACATTCGGAACCCGATGGCAGCCATGATGGTCCTGCTGAGGGAGATGGACCTGGAGACGGACTCAGAGTGGGGAGGAGACGGAGCCGTCATGCCGGGTAGGGTTAGGGGTCAGGGTTAGGGGAGGGGCTAGGGGTGGGGGTAGGGGAGGGCAGCTCTGGTGGAGCCTCCTGCTCACCAGTGCTTCCACGCAGGTCTGACCACCAGGATCCACCTGTCCCAGCTCTACGGCAGCAGCTCTGCGGTGGCGCTCATCTGCCAGGCCGTGTGCCACATGAGCATGACCCGGGTGATGTTCTGCAGAGACCTGCTGATCCTTCAGAAACTCTACCTGCGCTTTGGAGACAACGTAGGACCCACAGCCCTCCACGCCAGCATGAACGCGTCTCGTGCCAGAACGCCTCGGCTACTCTGTCTTCCTGTGCGTCTCAGGTGTTCCTCGGCGGAGGCTCTCAGCTGCTGCAGCTCCAGCAGGACCTGGTTCCCCGGACCTCCCACATGCTCACCTCCTACCATCTCCTCAAACACATCAGTCAGAGCCTGGCCTCCTCCGTCCCCGTGGACATCATGTGGGTGTCGTCCATCATGGTTTAGCATGTTGTGCCCACCCCCTCTCACCGCGCTCTCTCCTCCCGCAGCGACGCCAACCTGCAGCACCTGTCCGTGCTGCAGCTGTCCGACTCCCCGCCGCTCTACGCCCACAGATCAGGTGAGTGACGGTCCGTCCCGGGACACAGCTGGACACGCTGGTGCTGACGGGCCTGTGTTGACGCCTCCGCAGCCCTGAGCCCTCAGACGGTGGTGGAGCTCTTCTATCAGACGGTAGCCAGGAAGATGATCATCGCTCAGATCTCCAGTCAGCAGCAGAGTCCTCCTCTCCTCCACTGGAGTCACATGATGTCCACCGTGGTCCAGCAGCTCGCTCAACTGCTGTATCCTTGAGAGGGGCTTTGGTTCCTCGGCTTGTTCCCGGCTCGGGAGACCTTGGGCTGCATCCCACCTCAGCATTGTTGGTGGTGACACCTTAACGGATGTGTCCCAGGTGGCCCAGCAATCCTGGTTTCCAGTTCCCAGAGTGTCTGGTGACCAACTGCCAGTACACGCAGCTGCAGGTAGGCGTGGCCTAACAACACAACATGGTTTAACTGGGGGCGAGTGACGCCTCAGCACGTGTGTTTCCGGCTGGTGCAGGAGTACATCCGGCTGATTGGCCCCTGGTGTCAGATCAACATCGGCTCCTGCCGCTTCGCCTTGGCCCAGTGTTACCTGGCCAATGGAGAGGGCCAGAAGGTGAGTCCCAGGACCTCCCAGGACCTCCCAGGCTGCTCTGCCTCCCAGATCCTCCTTCATAGGGTGTGTTATTTTTAGGCCCTGCAGTGCTTCCAGGAGGCAGCTACAGAGGTGGAGAAGGAGGAGTTTCTGATCAAACTCACTGGCAGCGAGGAGGAAGAGGCTCCCGCCAGCAGCCCCAGATTACAGTACTTCAACAAGGTAGAGGAGCGATCATCTTCACTGCTGCTGCGTAGCTGCTGCAGGTCATGAACTGAGGGTCCCTTCAGGTGCTGCGATTACTGGAGGACGTGGGTCTGCCTGAGCTGGTGATCCAGTTGGCTTCTCTGGCTATAACGGAGGCTGTGAGCGACGTCACCAGCCAGGTAAGCGCTTCTCTCTCAGCACCGTTTCACATCCAGCGTTGTGGCTGAAGACGCTGCTGCCTTCAGGCTGCTCTGTGGACGCGGATATTCAAGCATCATCTGGACCTGGGACACAACGCTGAAGCCTACGAAGCCCTGACGCAGAACCCCGACAGCAGCATGTAAGCGCCTCTCCTGGAGATGCTTGATTCATCCCGTGCTTCAGCAGAAATCTCTGCCAGCGTTGCCCCCCCAGCTGGAGGACTGCTGCCCCCAGCTGGAGGACTGCTGCCCCCAGCTGGAGGACTGCTGCCCCCCCAGCTGGAGGACTGCTGCCCCCCCAGCTGGAGGACTGCTCCCCCCCCAGCTGGAGGACTGCTGCCCCCAGCTGGAGGACTGCTGCCCCCAGCTGGAGGACTGCTCCCCCCCCAGCTGGAGGACTGCTGCCCCCCCAGCTGGAGGACTGCTCCCCCCCCAGCTGGAGGACTGCTGCTCCAGCTGTAGCTGCTGACAGTCTGATTCCAGCTAACATCACTTCCTTCTCTCTCTCTCTCTCTCTCACTCACTCACTCACTCACTCACTCACTCACTCACTCACTCTCTCACACACACCACACACACACACACACTCTCTGTTCTCAGGCAGCTGGATTGTCTCCGTCAGCTGGTCGTTGTTCTGTGTGAGCGCTCTCAACTGAAGGATTTAGTCCAGTTCCCTTATGTCAACCTGCACGATGAGGTAATTTCAGGGAACCGTCTAATGAATCGGGGAGACAGGAGACAGTTGAACGTCCCAACATTTGCGTCGTCCTCAGGTTGTCACCATCATCGAGTCTCGAGCACGAGGTTTGGATCTGCTGGCTCATAATTACTACGAGCTGCTCTATGCTTTCCACATCAACAGACACAACTACAGGAAAGGTACAGACCCTGAGCAACAGACGCCCTCTCAGGACCACCCACATGGCCGCTTACTGACACTTACTGTGTGTGTGTGTGTGTGTGTGTGTGTGTGCGTGCACGTGTGTAGCGGGAACGGTTATGTATGAGTTCGGGATGCGTCTGGGCCGAGAAGTCCGAACCCGTCTGGGCCTTCAGAAACAGGTGAACTGTTACCTGGCTGCCCTCAACTGTCTGCGTCTGATCAGACCAGAATATGCCTGGATCGTTCAGCCGGCCTTTGGAGCAATGGTACACACACACACACGTGCACACACACACACACAGCGCCCAGTTGACCCGTGTCTGATCAGGGGGTGTTGATGTTTGCTGCAGTACGAGCGTCCAGGAGCGTCTCCAAAGAGGAATTCTGATGGGGAGTTTTCTTCTGAACCAGGTAACGTTCCTGTAACTGCTGGTGTGTAGAGACGTGCTGCCCTCTAGTGGCCAACTATCGTACTGCAGGCTCGGTGGAGTAATGACTGCAGTGCACGCGATTGGTTTCATTGGTCACTCTCAACTTTGGCAAAAGATCTTTGGTGATTTTAATGGTCAAATATTGAATTACACCAAAGATTGAGACAGAAATGGTGACGTGACCTCATACGGTCATAAAGCTCAACCTTGGTGACTCTCCAACAGCAGTCAGGCGTCAGGTTGACATCCTGGAACTCAAAGATCTGGAAAAGGAGTACATACTGTCCCGCAGTCGTCTCACCCTCGCCCAGCACCACCCACCGTCTGCTGCTATTGCTGGTACACACACACACACACACACACACACACACATTCCCCTTTAATAGCCAGAACACGAAGGATTTGACCAATCAGCTGTCTTCATCTTGTGTGCAGGGAGCGCCTCGGCCGTGGAGATGGTGGCCTTGTTGGTCCAGAATGGACTCTTTGACTGTGCCGTGTCCGTCTGTCAGACGTTCAAGCTGAGTTTGGCTCCAGTTTTCGAGGGTTTCACCTTCAAGTGAGTCTCGCACTTTTCTTCAGGTGAGTCCTGTGGAGGCACTGAAGCCCTCGGACCACCGTCTGTTCACAGGTGCATCAAGCTTCAGTTTGGTGGGGAGGAGAGTCAGAACGAAGCCTGGAGCTGGCTGGCTGCTAATCAGCTGTCATCTGTGGTCAACACCAAAGAGTCCAGGTGTTTGGATTCTTCCTGTTCTCTACAACACTGAGATGATGTCACTGGTCACATGACTGAGCTCTCCTGTGTCTGTGCCCCTCCAGTGCCACAGACGAGGCCTGGCGACTGCTGGCCTCCTACCTCGACAGTTACCCCTCTGCTAACGCTCAGTACCACCGCTGCGTGATCAACAAGCTGCTGTCACATGGTGTCCCCCTCCCGGACTGGCTGATCAAGTCTTATAAGGTGAGACCTTTACGGGCCCTGGTGTAATCCCGACGCTGACCACTGGGGGCGTGTTGAGTCATGATCCAAATACAAGTTTCCTGTTGTCTTCTGTGTAAAGGACCATTTTTATTTCAGTTGCTTCTATGAAACAAGTTCTGCCAAAACGTTTTAGAGTAGCGGGGACACTTTGTTGCTCTGCTGTACGCTGAGAGAAAAGCCCCACTGTTATTCAGACCTTTTCCATGTCAGGATGGAGTTGTAAACGTTTACGAGTGTAATTCTTTCTTTCCTTCATGATTCCGTCAGGCAGTGGATGCTGCGTCACTGCTGCGTCTGCTCCTGAACTTTGACCTGCTGGATGCTGCAGCAGAGCTGGTGCTGGAGTACGTGGACGCTCTCCTGGGCAGAGGACACCAGTACTTTGGAATAGAGGTAGCAAGCACAAGCACATGGCATCGCCACTAATGCAGAGAGGTTCTGAGGGATGGATGAGTTTGTGTGTAGATCCCAGAAACAAAGTGTGTGTGTGTGTGTGTGTGTTGCAGAGGCCTCTGTCTGCAACTTCATCCTCCGTCTGGCTGCCGTACACGTCCATCGATCAGCTGCTTCAGATTTTGAATGAAAGTCAGACCAACAGCATCGTGAGTCTTTAACTTCTGAGCCGCTCCGGTCTCCCATCGGGTCCTTCAACCAGCTGGATTGTGGGAAGTGTAGTTCAGTGCTGCAAGTGAAACTTCTTTAACCGCAGCTTGTTTGTTTTCAGGTGTACAACAAAGTTCGAGACAAACTGGGCGACTATCACAAACTGTTGGAGCAGACGACCAAGCGCAGACTGACGACTCGATAAGTGAAGCTGGACGACCGCGTTTGGTGTCAGCACGATGTAAATAAACGGTTTGACATGTATTCAGTTTTTAAGATGCACTGTTTGTACTGGTTTTTGCTTCACCTGTAAATTGTGATAAAATAAACCTTTTTCTGGATTTTCAGTGTTACTGGGTTTCTTTTTTACGTCCTTTGCTATAGTGAACCCTGTCCTCGAGGGCTGCAAGCCAGCCAGATTTGAATTGTCCTCGCAGGCAGAACGTGGCTTTCACCACGGCCCGGGGGAAAGAGCCTAGCTGCTCGACCAGAAAACCCAGTTGAACCGTGGCCTGGGTTTCAACACCCCATTTTAACCCATAGTACATGACCTAAAACATATTTTCCAAAACTTGCTGGGCAAGAATTTTCTACAAGATGATTTTCCCAAAGAAATTTGGGCTTTTACAAATAAACCTTTACGTTTCAGTCATTTTTAGAACCTTGAACGTCTGGATGTCCGATGCTACGTTGCTGTCCCTACAGGCCGGTGACGGTACTACACCCGAACTAAACCCGACGGCACTAGACACCGCACGACACCACCATGCAGTGGCCACTAGATGGCGGTGTCGCACACGGGCGCACGACACCGCCATCTAGTGGCCACTGGATGGTGGTGCTATCTAGTGGCGGTATTGTGTGCCCGTGCACGACAGTGGCCACTAGATGGCGGTATCGCACACGGACGCACGACACCGTCATCAGTGGCCACTGGATGGTGGTGCGTGTCGTGCCCCTATGTGCGATACCGCCATCTAGCGGCCACTAGGTGGCGGTATTGTGTGCCCGTGTGCGATACCGCCATCTAGTGGCCACTGTCGTGCAGTTAGTTGATGGAACCATTATATATATATATATATATTATATATGCTCGGTGCCTCGTTATAAACGTTTACAACTACCTTGTTTTGTCGACAAAATATTCTCAAATTTGCAAGAAATTCAACATCTATGCTGTCATGATACATAAGATATAATTTATTAGATATATCTTTACCTATAGGAATATATGGCCACTGCAGATTTGACTAATGATAAATTATGTTTCCTCTGCTTTACATCTTTATCACTTAGCATTTATGCCACCCCTGATGTAGGAGCATGGTGTGTCCTGGTGTGTCCTTTTAACCTTTCACCCTATGGATTAGTGAAGAGACAAGGCCTGTTTTTTTTTCCAGCGAGTACAAATTAAAAAAAAGATTTATTGTGCAGCCAGACTCTACTGTACATACCGAGTGCTGAGTGACAGCAGCATGAGTGACTCAGAAAAGGCTAAATGGAATGCTTTGTTCAGTAATACTGATTTGTACCATAGAAGAAGAGGAATGCAGTCATCAGAGGTATTACAACACCAGAATAATCTGCTATAGGTTCATCTGTGCTCGTCCACCTCAGCAGGTGACCTCACAGGAAGTCATTAACTGGTCGCTGCAGTCCGTAGCTGCGTCTGCGAGTATAAACGGGCCGAGCGGCGCCATGTAAACACGGGTCGGGCTGATGTCACACAGTGCTTTTGGTGGGCAGCTCTGTGCTGTTGTGTCGCGTCTTGCGTGACGTGCCGTCGTCCCTCGGCCGAGCCTTCTGCAGGTTCGACATGGCGGCGGTGCGCTCGATGTCGATGAGGGCGTAGAGCTCGGTGCGGCGGGTGGGAGTGGTGGGGGGCAGGGGGGAGGTGGGGGTGCGCGGCGTGTGGGGGTTGCTCCCGTCGGAGGCGCCCCTGTTCGTGCCGCTGTTGTCCATCTCCACCTCGATGTAGTTGAGAGTCTTGGGGGGCTCCGTGTAGCCCGGCAGCGGCGGCCGGCGGAAGTCAAAGTTGAAGATAGTCGGGCCGTCGGTGCGGCGCCGAGCCGTGTCGGGCCGGTGCGCGCTGAGCGGCGCCGTCACGTTCTCCGTGTTGACGTAGTTGTGAGAAGACTCCAGGGCCGCAGACAGGGGGTGGGAGTAGGAGTGGTGGAGGCCGTGGTGGCTGTAGCCGTTGAGCGACGGCGTCTTCAGGCCGCCGCTCTCCTCGTCCTCCGAGCTCGGCTTCCTCGCCTCCCACACCGGCGGCAGAGCCGGGAGGTTCTCGTAGTCCAGCAGGGCGGTGCGCCGCTGGGCCGAGTTGTTGACATTCTGCAGGTCGGGAGTGAGGGGCGGGGGGCGATGGCGGCGAGGAGCCGTGGAGGGATTGGAGGAGCCGTTGGAGAGGGGAGGGGCCGGCTCCACCTCGGCGGGGGCCTCCGTGGAGCCGTTAGTCTCTGGGGGCTCCTCGGCCTCCTTCGCCTCTTGCTGCCTCTTCTCCTTCTCCATCAGCTGCCTCTGAACGGGGGTGGGGCCCAGCACGAAACGGACCCCCTGAGGCTCCAGCAGCACCTGGGGCTCCGGCTGGGTGGGAGGGGCCAGGGGCTCGCAGCGGGTCCTCGGAGGGGGGGGAGGTGTCGGAGGGCACTGCGACTGTGGAGAGGTGGGGCTCTCGAGGGGGGTGGTGACGGTCAGCGGACTGGGCTGGTCCTCCAGGAGCCCCGTGGTGTTGACGTAGGTGTGAACCTGCACAGGTGACACATCAGAGGCTGCCAACAGGAAGCTGCATCATGGAACAGGAAGTGAGTCTTACCGCGTCGTCTGCCACCAGCAGAGGGTGCGTGGACTCCTCCCCCACCGAGGGCAGGCGTGTGGCCACGGAGGGGTGGCGGGTGGAGGGGTGAGACGGCGCCTCGCCCACAGACGGGATCCTGGTCACGCGTTGGGAACGGTCGGCACCGAGTAGCCGAGCGCTGCTCCAGAACCGGAGGGTGACAGGAGGCAGAGGAGGGTGTGAGCACGAAACCAGGGTGGATCACGGGGGTGTGTGGGGTGTGTGTACCTGCTGGGGTGTGTGTACCTGCTGGGGTGTGTGTGGTGGGGGTGTGTGGGGTGTGTGTGGGGTGTGTGTGTGGGGTGTGTGTACCTGCTGGGGTGTGTGTGGGGTGTGTGTGTGGGGTTGTGTGTACCTGCTGGGGTGTGTGTGGGGTGTGTGTACCTGCTGGGGGTGTGTGGGGGTGTGTGTACCTGCTGGGGTGTGTGTACCGCTGGGGTGTGGTGTGTGTACCTGCTGGGGTGTTGTGCAGCCTGCTGGGGTGTGTGTGCAGCCTGCTGGGGGGTGTGTGCAGCCTGCTGGGGTGGTGTTGGGGGTGTGTGTACCTGCTGGGGTGTGTGTGGGGTTGTGTGTACCTGCTGGGGTGTGTGCAGCCTTGGGGGGGCTGGGGTGTGGTGTACCTGCTGGGGTGTGTGCAGCCTGCTGGGGGTGGGTGTGGGGGTGTGTGTACCTGCTGGGGTGTGTGCAGCCTGCTGGGGGGGCTCCAGAACCGCCTCCTCCACCACGCTGATGCTGTGGTTGTGCATCACCTCCTGCAGCATGTTGAAGATCTCCTCCGCTCGAGAACATTTGAAGGCGAAAATACCTGCAAACACATCGGCGGCGTCAGGCTCCGCCCACAACGCTTCACCACGCCCAGATACGGGTGGGGGGGCGCTCTCTGTGTTCAGGTTAATGTGAAGAACAACACTCATCCCGATCCAATAACACTAAAAATTCTCTTTCCGTACATCGACTACGTCAATTAAACGCCACGAGTCCGGCGCCACTCGTCTCCTGGATCCGACCATCAGAGGAACGTGGGCGTGGCCTGATAACCACGCCAGACACGACCATGCTGGACCTCCCTCTACCCCCCAGAACCCAAATGATCCGCTACCTTGTCCCGTCTGGCAGCGCCGGCCGCTCTCGAAGGAGAACAGGTTGGAGTCGTAGCCATAGCGACGCAGGCACAGGTACGGCCACCTGACGTCGTCACGGCGATGCGTGTGGAGGACCAGCTCGGCCTCCGTCAGCTCCATCACTCCTGAGCCCAACTCGTTCCCATCGTCATCCACGTTAATGACCTGAACAAAGACCAGGTCCAGAATCAGCCCGTTGTGATGGGTTAACGGGCTGGTTAACGGGCTGGTTAACGGGCTGGTTAACGGGCTGGTTAACGAGCTGGTTAACGAGCCGGTTAACGGGCCGGTTAACGGGCCGGTTAACGGGCCGTTAACGGGCTGGTTAACGAGCTGGTTAACGGGCTGGTTAACGAGCTGGTTAACGGGCTGGTTACGAGCCGGTTAACGGGCTGGTTAACGAGCTGGTTAACGGGCTGGTTAACGGGCGAGTCATTGATCGAGGGTTCTAGAATCGGCTCCTCAGCAGACGTTGAACATTTAAAACCAATGTTTTTAGCATTTGCTGCTCTGATCCGACTCCTCGTTTCTCCCGTCAGCGTTAATTAACGAGCTCGATGATTCCAGTCGGTCAGGCAGCGCCTCCTCCTGCAGCAGCTCCATGTTGGAGGACGAGACGCTGCCTCAGAGAGACGGGGGAGACGGGGGAGACAGGTGAGACGGGGGAGACGGGAGAGACGGGAGAGACGGGGGAGACGGGAGAGACGGGGGAGACGGGGGAGACGGGTGAGACGGGTGAGACAGGTCACCCGTCTCACCCGTCTCAAGAAGCCTCAAAATCTCAGATTAGAATGAAGGTTCTCATCACTGCTGCTAAAGATGAGACAGAATGATTGGATGGTGCAGGGGGACAGAGACGGGGACGGGGACAGAGACAGAGACGGGGGACAGAGACAGAGACGGGGACAGAGACGGGGGACAGAGACAGAGACGGGGGACAGGGACAGAGATGGAGACAGAGACGGGGACGGGGACAGAGACAGGAACTGACCTTAAATTTACTGTGATGATTATCTGGAATCGACTCTTTCTCTGGACAGCTTAAGCAGCTTCCCATGGCTCCCTCACACCACCTGGTGTCTGAGGACAGCACACACACGGGGGGGTGAGAGAGTGTGTGAGAGAGTGAGAGAGTGTGTGTGAGAGTGAGAGTGTGTGTGTGAGAGTGAGAGTGTGTGTGTGTTGGGGCTCACCTAGATCCTGCCTCCAGTCCTGGTTCCATCCTCACAGCCTGACGGACTCTCATGGTTTAGTGGGTCTGAACATGAACAGCAGCTCTGTGCACGGAGACACACACACACACACACACACACACCACACACACACACACACACACACACGATCATATTTAACAGTTCAGAGTGAAAAAGGATCATTTGGAATATACAAACAACAACAACAACAATAATATCAAAGAAAATCAGGCTGATGGATGAGGACACGGGCCCGCGGACGTCCCAGCGGGCCGCGGACGTCCCATCGGGCCCGCGGACGTCCCATCGGGCCCGCGGACGTCCCAGCGGACCCGCGGACGTCCCATCGGGCCCGCGGACGTCCCAGCGGGCCCGCGGACGTCCCAGCGGGCCCGCGGACGTCCCAGCGGGCCCGCGGACGTCCCAGCGGGCCCGCGGACGTCCCATCGTCCAACTTCCATCTTCAGGTGCAAAAACAACAACATTCTGACAGGAGCCGCAGAGACGAGCAGGACGGCGTCTTCACCCCCACGACTCTCCCTCCATCCTGGTTAAACCAGTAAATTGACGGGTCCAGATCCAGAAGACACAGAGGTCAGGTGCCCGGATGCTGGATCCGGATTCCGTACGGGTCGGCAGTCCCAGCTGAACTGGGCCAACGGTGGCTGGTGCCGAGTGGTGAACCGGGTCCCACCAGGTGGACAGTCCCCAACAGAACATGAGGGTCAGAACATGAGGCGCCAGCAGCTCTGCGTGGTGGCTGGACCTTACTGGACCTGTCACCGGACCACCCTGGACCACCCTGGACCGCCAGTGGCCGCAACTGGTCCCACTTCCAACCAACCAACTAGTTTCCACAACTTGCTGGTTCTGCTGGGCTTTGTTGTCGCCTGGAGGTTCGGATCCATTCATTGTCCTGCCGGTGGCGACCTAAACCGCTGGGGGACGACGCCGATGTCTGCGGGACATTTGGGACAGTTCGGGCAAGTCCGACTCGACCGAAGCTGCGCAGCCCCGCAGATCCCGCAGCGCTGATGCGGGGCGGGCAGCTCGCTGACTTGCGCAAGTTTGGCGAAACTTTTCCCCCTCCAGTAAGTCGGTGACCCGCGGGCCGGTGTCCCACGAAGACGGGGGCGAGGACGCCCCGTCCGCTGGCCGCCGCAGGCTTTAGCTCCGCGTTAGCCACCAGCTAGCTAGCGTCCCGAGACACCAACGCAGTCCGCTCGCTGGGCTCCGTCTAACCGCGGCCAGGACGGGCGGGGAATGGAGGCATACTTACGGGACACGGTCGTGGGTGGCGGGTTACAGTGGCCGAAGGTCCCCGACATCCACACGGCGGCGAAGCAGCTCGGATTCGTCCCGAAGCGACGCTGGGTCGTCCGGGGAGAAGCCAGCTAGCGTTAGCGCGCTGCTACACCCGCAGAGCCTCCATCTTTCCTCTGCGCTGCTCGAGCGCCAAAAAAACAATCACAACTTCTTCCAAACGTGGCTACCGCTCGCCTTCGCGCACGACGACCGCGGAAAAGCGGCTCAGGTCCATCGGCGGTCCGCCGAGCTTCGCGGTGGGCCGTCGGGCTCCGTCCCAACGCACTTTTTATCGGTGAAAAACAAGTTTGCTGCGGTCGGACGGCGCTAGCCTGTCGGCTAAATCACTGCTGAACTTCCGAGAGTTTCGGCTCCCAATGTGCTGGAGCCCCGCGGGAGTGCGCATGCGCCGGGCCTCTCCCCGCGGAGCCCGAGCGAGTGACGAACACGAAAGTCATCAGTTAAAGATAATTGCTCCTTCTGCTGAACACCCGCAAATGTGCGCGTCCCACGCGCCGCCACGCATTCCTGCGGCGTGAGTGAGCCGTCGTGTCGGAGCAGGTACCGATGCTGCAGGGAAGCAGCCGCCTCCAAGGCTCTGCTCGGGATTTACTGCGCGATTATTGCAGATAATCGGTGATAATTGCGACACTAAACAAAGTTTAATACGTGACGTGGTCGTGACGTCACCTGCGTGTGAGACGAAAGAAACATGTTTGAGTTAAATGTTGTGACGTGTGACGTTTAAAGGCTGAACATTAATGCACACTAATACTTCTATAGGATAAATAGTTTATTGAACACTTGAATAGTGATTCGAAATGCTAAAAAACATTTAAACAATCCTTTCAAGAAGAATCTTTTCATTATAAATTCGTCATACAGTTAAATTAATGTGCAAATATTGAAAACAGAATTTTAAAAAAGCTGATGAATAGTGTAAAGTTCAGATAACATTTGGCCTGTACATCATAAATAATGATAAAGTTGGATTTGAGTATTTAACATATGAACAGAAATGTTTGGCCGTGGTGTCTTTAACGTCTGGTGCACGGCGTCTCTGCGGAGGAAGGATCATACGTACAGGTTATTCCCACGTCTGCACAGGCGGCGGCGGCGGCGGCGTTGGCGAGGTCACTCACCTCTCTGGGACGTGAAGTTCACATTTTCATAGATGGGACAGAGGAGGTGCTCCTGCTCGCTGCGGAGCTTCCGGGCTCTGAGGACGTCCCGAACGCACTGATGCAGGTAGGCGTACTGACACTGGGGAGACACGGGGTCGTCATGGCAACAGGGTCAGGAGGACGGAGAGCAGCGGAACCACTCGGACTGACTCGGGATCGGTTCTCTCACCTCCGTCTGCACCATGTGTGAGCGGTGGAGCCGCAGGTCGAACACGCAGCCGTAAATGTCCACCGTGTCCCTGTTGTCCAGCTGCTGCAGCAGTCGGTCCAGCACCACAAAGGTGCCTGTGCGACCCCCCCGGCACTGACACACACACACGCACACACACGCGCACACACACACACACACACACACACACACACACACAAGCGCACGGTCGTAACGTGGACACACACCGAGGGTGTGGCGTTGAAAACTCCAAATGTTGTGGGATCAAATTAAAAAGGTCTTCTCAAAACCGCCTCACACTAGCGGTCGGGTTCAGTACTTGGGCCTGGGTTTGGTACCTGCAGTGGACCACCGTGGGTCCAGATCCAGGACTTCTGTTGACGTAGTCTCGGACAGTCCGGACGAACTGAATCAGAGACTGGGTGGTTTCTGGCACCCCGTGATCGGGCCACACGGTGTAGTGGAACTGCCGAACCAGCTGTGTGAAGCTCAGCTGTTCTTCCTGACACGCACACACACGCACACACACACACACACACACACACACACACACACACACAGCTGTAAACCTGTTCTGCTGTCTGCTGACGTGTGTGTAGCGCTGAGGTGATGCTCACGCTGCAGATGCTGAACTCTCGTATGGTCCACTCTGGGAGGACCGACTCTGACAGCATCTGGACAATCAGGTCGCCGTAGTACAGAGGATCCTGGTCAAAGGGCCAGTAGTGGTCACACTTCACCTGAGCAGGTGACACAGGACACAAGAGCTGCAAATCCCATTTGAATGACCAGTGCAACCTTTGCTTATACTGACTGGAAGATAAAAGAGAATAAAACCAAGACTATTCTGAACCTCACAAAACTGCTGAGGCCTTCAGACTGGATCATAAATGAGACTGGATCACTTATGGTCATAAATGATCCAGTCTCTGTGTGCTGATGGGCCTTGTTATCTACACACACTCACCCTGCCTTTCTCCACACACTGGGTCACCATCACCACGTTATGGACGTTCTGCTCCCACACCATCTTCCAGAAGTCATCTTTTGTTCCCGGCAAGGGTCCCTGAGTGGCGACGTACTCCCGACGGAAGTTATTCCCCTGAGAAACAGCAGCCGGGATTTAGGTGGAAACCCTAAATCCCGGCTGCTGTAACAGCCAGTGTGACCACTAGAGGGCGCACGCGTGAAGGCGCCTTACGGGGATGTAACTGGCGTTGATGTAGTCAGAACATGGGTCGTCATCCACACAGGACAGCTTCACCCTCGTGCAGTCATCTCAACACAAGAAGCATCCCAGCGTGAGCAGAGGACGGTGAGGTGACCCTAACCCTAACCCAGGTGTAACGTGTTTCTGTTCGGGACTCACAGGGGAGGATGTTGTTGTATCGGTTCTTGCCGCGGTTCTCAGGCAGCAGAGCCGAGTCCTGGCTCTGATTCCGGCCGACATCTTTAAGGTTCTGACGTTGACAAAAGCGGTTTTAGCTACAGATCCGCGGAGACGAGGCAGCAGAGATGTTCGTCAGAACTGACCTCGTACTCGTCTGACAGCAGGTAGTTGGAGTCCGCCTGCAGTTTGACGTAGTGGCTCTCAAAGTTCGCAGTTTTGATGGGGCTGAGGCGCAAAATGAAAATGTTTAGAGCTGCAAATTTAAAAAGTACCTCTGATCTTCTCACCTGGAGATGCGGCGATGGCTGAAAAACAAGACGGAGAACAACAGTCACCATGAGTGAAGATGCCCCAGAGCTCGGGGGTGGTACCGGCGCTCTTTCCCTACCCTCTGTGGCTGCTTGGACCTCCTGCTGCCAGCCTCTCTCTCCTCACGCTCATCCTGACGGTCGCTCTGTCATCCACCCTGAAACACAGAACAGGTGTGACACCTTGGGTACCTGCAGACCCAGGAGCCGCCCCTGGGCCGTTGGGGCTGCGCCGTGGTGGCGGCGCCGTGGTGGCGGCGACGCCTCGCTGGCTACTCACGCCTTGCGAGCCTTTTGTCTGCAGACCAGCAGAGCGGTGACGCCTACAATCACGGCAACGAGGAACACGCCGGCGCTGATGCCCTCGATCACGCCGCTCAAAGGCTCTGCAGGCCAACAACAGGTTAATACAGACGCAGGTCAGCAGAGGGCGCGGGGCCGTGCACGCTCACCGGCCTCGGTGACCATGGGCAGCGACAGGAAGGTGTCAGTGAAGAGGGGAGACCTGCTGCCCAGGTCGCTGCTGTCCTCCTCCAACAGCTGAGTGAAGGCGCGGACGCTGAGCCTGCAGCAGGACAGAGGCAGACAGACACGAGTCAGAGATCCTCCCGCGACCCCCCACGACCCCCCACGACCCCCCAGGACCATCTTCAGCTGCCGTACCTGTAGGCAGTGTTGGGCTTGAGAGGTCCATCACAGAACAGCTTCAGGTTTCTGCTCTCTGCTTCCGACTGTCCACCGTCACACGAGCCCCCCAGGGTGTCCGTCCCTGTCCCTACGCCCAGCTCAAAGGTGTGGGAGCCGCTGTCGGCCCCCCCGGCGCACTGACTGGGGAAGTAACTGGTCTGGTAGGACGTGACGGAGCTGTTGGATTTGTAGTCCAGGTACGAGGGCAGAGGGTCCCTCTGCTCAGGTTGGCCGTCATCGCTACCTGCACACACACCAGGAAGGAAAGGTGAGGCCGCCGACCACTGAACGCTGGTCACCGTCACGTTGGTCTTTTCTAAAGTCTCCGACCGTCCTTCACCTTCAACCGTCCTTCAACGGGGCGGCTGGACCAGCAGGGGGTAAACGATGGCAACATCATCATTTTCTACCAGGCTCTGTTTACCTTTGGATTCCGTCACCACGACCGTGAAGAACCTGACGGCTCCGTTGACGTCACTGAACCAGCTGCAGTTAAAGCTGAAGAAGATGGAGGACTTGGTGACCACAGAAGACTTGTCGTTGACCCGGGTACTGAGGGGGGGCACTGGAGGTCCTGCAGGAGGCACAGATGGGCTCTTTACCTCCCCTGCACACACAGTCTGCAACAGCCTCCAGAGTGAATCTTACGATCAATCATGGTGACCACGCTGTCCTGAGCCTCTTCGCTGGTCACCCCTGCAGAGATGACCTTCACTGACACCCGATAGCGTTTGTGGGGCTCCAGCTGGGTGATGACGTAGGCGCTGGAGTCTCGTCCGGTGCGTCTGGAGTAGACCAAGGTCCGGGAGTCTTGGTGGAGGCATTCAATGGTGTAGGAGTCATAGTCGGCCTCTGGGGGCGCCCAAGAGCAGGAGATGGAGGTGGAGCTCTGTGGGCGGCAGTGGAGGCTGGGGACCCGTTGGGGCTCTGCAGACCCACCACACAAACTGGTCATTTACACAAACCTGTGGCACGTGCCACTTTTTGCACAATACAAACGATAAATTATTCAAATAAACCACAGTAAGTGATTTTCAGGTTGTGGATCCCGGCGCTGCCACCTACTGGTTCGGATTTTGATGTGAATGGCTGTACTGTAAGTGGATAAGGCCCTCGGCCCCATGGCCCCGCTGACCGTACGGAGGCTGAAGGTGTACAGTCGCCCAGGGAACATCCCTTTTAGGATGCGGCTGCCGGACGTGCGACTCTGGTAGGGGTTGATGATGGACAGACGGTCTCGAGGCGTCCACTGCAGGTCAAAGTCGTCGTAGTCAGAGTTGATGGGGCCACTCCAGGTGAGCTCCAGGGAGGTGTTGGTGACTCCCCTGAACAGGAAAGAAGTGGCAGGCCCTGGGGCTGAGGGGGAGGAACAGGACGATGATCCAGTGCTGGAACTTTAGCTTAGTTAGCATAAACCCGTGACAGAAGGCTTCATTCACGTTGCTGGTGGTGACGGTGGCCCCTCACCTGTCCGACCCAGCGTGCTGGCTCCGTTGCTCAGCTGTTTACTGAGACTCAGCACCTCGGCTCTGTAAAGCCGGCCTGGGACCAAGTCTGAGAGGACCGCCTCATTCGCCTCTGAGCCCAGCTGCATCCTGGCCTGTTGTGAGCCGTTGGGGTTGTAGAGAGACAGCAGGTAGCCGCTGAGCTCACCTGGGCCCTGGTCCCAGCTCACGCACAGAGTGTCAGACTGGTTTCCAGCATGAGCTTTCAAAGACACCACGGCTGCTGGGACTAAAGACATGATATTGTTACTCAAAAGAGCTGCAAGTAAAGCGGCAGATGCTCACTGATAATAACAGCACTGTGAAAATGATTTTGTTGGATACACAAGATGATTGTGGTGGGCAGGTGAGCTCTGCTCCTGTGGCTTACCTGTCCTGGCCCAGACTGATGTCTGGTTGCTCTGCTCTCCACTGTGGGTCACCACCACCATGCGATAGGGAGCTCCAGGTGTGAGACCCTGGAAGGAGGACTGCTGGCTGCTGGGCTGAACTCGCCGTCTCTCCTGCAGCGAGTCGTCCTTCCTGTAGAGGAAGAGCTCGTAGCTGTCAAAGTCTCCCTCTGGCGGCGACCAGCGGAACAGCAGGCTGTTGGTGCTGTTGGTTTGAATGGCCAGATCAGCCACGGCAGCGGGCCCTGACCGCAGAAAGGAAGAGTTCCATTTTACTGACTTTGGATTGTGGTATATTATAGATTTATTTGATCAAAGTGCATTTAATCGTAACAAAAATATTTACGCGCGAAGCATAAAAAGGAGGTCTTACATGTGCGGGCCTCAGTGTTGACACGCTGACTGTGGACCCCCCCACTGGTGGTTTGGACCTGGACTCTGTATTTCCTGCCAGCGGTGAGGCCTTCAACCCTACGGCTGGTTTCACCAAAGGCCAGAGAGCAGTTTGTCACCAGGCTGCCTCGGTCATCCAGGAGCTGCAGGACGTAGCCGTCGGAAACACCGCGAGCCTCCTCCCAGCTCACCTGCAAGCTGTGGGTGGAGTGCAGGTCCTCCACCTGAAGACCCGTCACTGCCGAGGGCACTGCGTGCATAAATAGAGTTAGAGCGCAGAACCGTAGCTGTGAGTTATTGCGTTCGTTAGCGTGGCTCACCTGTGCGCCCGCCGGCCGTGTCGTTGTTGAGCAGCTCTCCGCTCACTGACTGGACCGTCACATCGTACATCTGCCCTGGCTGCAGGGAGCCGAACACGACCTCGTTCTGGTGTTTGAGGACTCGCCGCACATCCAGCTGTCGGGTCTGCCTGAACAGGAACACCAAGTACGCGTCCACGTCCCCCTGACCAGGTGTCCAGCTCACCTTCAGGCTGGTGCTGTCGCCGCTGTTACTGACGTGGATGTTTTTGACTTTGCTAGGAACTGAGGAGGAACCTGCATTAGTGAGCGCTTCATGGTGTTTGACCCGATGTGGCTGTGACCTGTGTGTGCTGACCCGTACGGCCCTCGATGAACTGGACTTTCTGGTTCGGGCCACTGAAGGTGGACACCAGGATCTTGTAAAGGCGCCCAGGTGTGAGCGAGGACAGGACGCACTCTTCCACGCCGCTGCCCAAAGTGATGGGAGGAAACACCTTCATATCACTGAAGAGCAGCTGCACCTCATAGTGATCCACATCTCCAGGCGCCGCTGACCACGTGACATTCAGTCTGTCCGTGTCAGAACCAGTCAGAACCAGGGATCGGACAGCTGCTGGGACTATGGGACAGGAGAATAGACTAGTCTCAGTCATAAAGACACTATCAGAAACAGAACTGACGTTGCGTAAAAGCTCTCAGGTTGTGAACGTTAGCATGAATCTGTTCTGGACGGCTGCTTCTCTTCTGGTCAACTCCAGTTTTTTCACTGTTTATATCTGATGTTACTGTTTTTTTGGTGCCTCAAGGTCAAAGGATCAGAGGTCACTCACATGTCCTGCCATGGGTGTAAGCACTGGTCTCATAATTCCCACTCCAGGTGCTGACCAGAACTGTGTAGAGCCTGCCGGGCACAAGGTCGGTGAACACGCACTCGTTCTGCATCTTCGGGACCGTTCGGTTCTGCAGGAACGCGTTGTTGTGTTTGATGAACACCTGGTAGAAGTCGAAGTCTCCTGCAGCGTGACGCCAGTAAACCTTGAGGGAGTCGTCTTGGGCGGCGTGCGTCACCGTTGGGTTCTGCACTTTAGAGGGTTCTGAAAGGACAATAAGCACATTTCACAGCTGGGATGTGTCGCCCAGGGTCCGGTGACGTCTCAGTTCTGGTGGTGCTGGACTCACGTGTCCGCCCCTGAACCAGAGTGTGGTTGTAGAAGAGGCCACTGCGGGAGCCGATGGAGATGTTGTAGAGACGGCCCGACACCAGAGAGTTGAACACGCACTCGGGACTGGACTTGGACACTGAGACAATGTGCAGCGTCCTGTCGTGGTCGCTCAGGGTCACCAGGTAGCTGTCCACCTCCCCGAGCGATGGACGCCAAGACGCGCTGAGGAAGTCCGTACGACCGTTGTTGCTGACCGTCACCTCTCCAACTGCTGCCGGGACTGAGGGAGGAAAGGCGGCAGTTAGGGGGGGGGCACCGGTGGTGTGGTTTTACACCTCCGAATGAGCTTCAAGGGACTGTTTAAAATCAGTCCCTTTCAGCTCGCTTTCCTCTCAGGTCGGTTCTTGGTTATCCTCTTCCTGTTTCAACAGGAAGTTTCTGAAACAAAGGTTGTTGATGTGCAGACTTCCTGAAAATTCCTGACAAATTTCTGCTTTTCAACAACGTCCTGGACACACACAGACACACCCCAGCTGGTTTTCCTCCTCGTGCACACAACCGACGTCAGACTGTTTGTTGTTGCATAACTTCAGATTAAAAAGTAAAGTTCAAAAGTTTAAAACGCAGCACAAACTCTGATTGGCTTTTTTACTATTATGAAGCAGAGTTAAAACATAAAAACATAAAAGCCCTAAATCCGACAGGCAGTCACCCCCCACAGACCAGTCTCACCTGTGCGTCCCTCTGCCACCGTCTGCCTGGAGCTCTGACCAGCTCTGGTGGTGGTTAACACCACCCTGTAGAGCGCTCCAGGAATCAGAGCGTGGAAGCTGACGCTGGTCGTGTTGGCCTCCACACTCTGGTTCTTGATGATTATGCTGCCATGGACCAGCAGGATTCGATAAAAATCCAGTTGCCCAGAGGTTTGGTGCCACCGGACCTGCAGGCTGTCCGTGCTGCCGCCATTAGAGACCTGCAACCCCGTGACCTGAGCCAGAGCTGAGGGGTCACATAGTGCACAGACAGATTTAAGTTAAAGATTTGAATATTGACAGTAAATGAAGGGTTAAAAAAATCAGGTAAAAAAAAAATCAGGGTATAACTCGTGCAATATTTTCCAGGTAGACACTGTGACTTTAGATTACATTATATATTCCTGCTTCAGTTTTATCGTTATCCATTGGCGAGGTCCTGTGTCGCCACCTAGTGGCGGGACTATACATCGCGGGAACTGAATACCATCATTCCTGGTCATCGGGGAATCGTTGCTAATCAATCAAATGATCAATAAAGGGTCACGATTAATTCTAAACAGTCCAGCACATAAAAAAGTTTAGGTATACATCGAACTCATAAGTGAGTGTTCTTGTGCGGTCGACTGAATTACTTGTTCTGGTGGTAACAGAGGAGGAGCTGCTCAGGTTGCCACTGTTGGTTGTCACGGTGACGGAGTACAGGCATCCAGAGGTGAGACCATAGAAGCTGCACTCTGTAGCCTCCCTGGAGAGGACCCGCTGATCCACGATGGCCGCGCTGTCCACCGTCCTGAGGACCACGCTGTAGCGGTCCCATTCACCGGCTGGTGGCCTCCACAGGACGCTGAGACTGGATTCATCCGTGTGACGGACTTCCAGCTGCTGGACGGGACGCGGCGCTGCAGGGGCGTCAAACGGAAAAAGGGTTTCAGCCCAGCCGAGAGCGCGACACAGATGTGCTGTGAGTGCTGACTGACTCAGTCGTCCATAGCAACGGGCCGTGTTACTCAGGCTGCCACTGCGAACGGTCACGTCGGCCTCATACAGGTGTCCTGGCACCAGACCGATGCCGAGGCTGGAGAACGCCAGCTGGGTGCTCGCTCTGCCGATGGTCTGGTTCACCAAAACGTCCGAGCCGTTGTTCAACAGGACGTTGTAGCTCTCCCAGTAGCCGCTAGGGGGCGCCCAGCTGATTTTCAGCATCTTGCCATCACTTGTCATGGAGAGACCCGACACCGGCCGGGGCACTGAAATGGGATGTAGGTGTGATTCAGGGAAAGGGCGGGACCCAAAGAGGCCCACCTGGCATCAGGAACACCCACCTGTCCTCCCGCTGGCTCTGGTCTCTGAGCTCAGTCCTCCAGCTGTGGTCCTGAGCCTCAGCTCGTACCTGAGGCCGGGGGTCAGACCCCTGAACACCACCTGGGGAGGGTGGAAGTTGCCGTTAGCCTCAGCTCGATGAAGTCTGCCTGTAAATATGCTTCATCGCTGCACCTGGGTGGTGTTAGGAGTCAGGCGCCGCTCCTGGGCGGGGCTTCCTGGAGCGGACAGGGTCAGCAGGTACGTGTCCACCCCCCCCTCAGCAGGGAGCCAGGAGGCCTGTAGACTGTGTGAGCTGCCGTTGTGGTCCAGCCTCAGACTGGACACCACTGCTGGCACTGAGGTCAAAACAAGGACAGGAAACAGATCCAGCCCTCCCGAGACACGAGATTCCCTCATATTTACCTGTGACGGCCTGAATGGAGGCGGAGCTCTGTAGACCCACGGCCTCTGTTACCACGGTGATGGTGTACATGGTGCCAGGCTGCAGGTGGTCCAGTACAATAGAGGTAGCAGTGTTCTGCAGAGAGATGTTCTTTAGCAAAACACCATCCCGGTCCTGCAGCAGAGTCCAGACCCGCTCGGTTCTGCCCAACCCGCCTGCCAGGAGACCGCGAGGCTGCCTGAGGACGAGGGCGCCACCTGCAGGCGGCCAACAGGTGCTGGCGCTGGATGACAGGTGAGAGGGTTGGTGGAGAGCACAGCACCTGAGGTCCAAACGCTCGTCTTCCTCTCACCTGTCGCCGCTGATGTGCGGACAGATGTGGAATTCTTCTCCCCGGATGAAGCCACCACACTGAGAGTGTAGCGGGTCCCCGGGACCAGCGAGCCGAATCCGGCCCGGGGGGCCGCAGTGCCCATGACCCTGGTGCTGCCAGTGAACCCAGACACGCTGTCCTCCAGAGTCACATGGTACCAGTCCACGTGACCGGCAGAGCGAGTCCAGAACACCCGCAGGCCCGTCGAGCCTCCCTGGTGGTCCCGGTCTGGCTCGGCACTCAGGACAGCTGGACCCACCGGGTCTGAGAGAGAAGCCACGAGTCAGAACGTCTAGAAAATGCCACAGCACCGGCACACAGACGAAGTCGGGTCGGTGAGTTCACCAGACGGTGGTTTCCATGGTTTCAGTGAGTCTTGAGGACGTGGGGCAGGAAGCTCGGGGGCGCTGCTTCCTGCCCCCCCTCACCTCTCACCTGTGCTTATCAACAGCTCTTAGCGGTTCCAGAAGAAGAACCTGTCGGGGAGGTTTTAGTGTTTCCTGTGTTGGACCGGGGCGAGACCATTGTTTGGACCTCTTAAAGAACAAACTGTTTTTCTGGTGCTGCTCTGAGTGCAGACAGGAAACAGAAAACAGGGAGCTTCCTCCCTGAGACGTGGCGGCTCCTCCGGCTCCCGGGCCAACGTGGCCCAGGTTCTGAAGGACCACGGAGGATCCGACCATCCCTCACGTCATAAACCTTTGAGGAACCGTCTGATGAGTTCTGGACCTTCAGCAGCAGAACAGAACGTCTAATCTGTCCTTCTGCTTCCTGTTGCAGGAACAATGTGAGGAGGGAAGAGGCCCGGAGGGAACCAAGGCCGGCCCAGTCTGGAGAATCTGGCCCGTTACAGGTTCCTCTCTGACCCGATGCCCTTCGTTCTTAGCCCCTCAGCACCACACCTGCCTCACCTGTACCAGCTCCATACCTGCCTCACCTGTACCTGCCTCACCTGTACCAGCTCCATACCTGCCTCACATGTACCTGCCTCACCTGTACCAGCACCATACCTGCCTCACCTGTACCAGCACCATACCTGCCTCACCTGTACCTGCCTCACATGTACCAGCACCACACCTGCCTCACCTGTACCTGCCTCACCTGTACCAGCTCCATACCTGCCTCACCTGTACCAGCACACCTGCCTCACCTGTACCAGCTCCACACCTGCCTCACCTGTACCTGCCTCACCTGTACCAGCTCCATACCTGCCTCACCTGTACCTGCCTCACCTGTACCAGCACCACACCTGCCTCACCTGTACCTGCCTCACCTGTACCAGCACCACACCTGCCTCACCTGTACCAGCACCACACCTGCCTCACCTGTACCTGCCTCACCTGTACCAGCTCCACACCTGCCTCACCTGTACCTGCCTCACCTGTACCAGCACCACACCTGGCTCACCTGTACCTGCCTCACCTGTACGAGCTGTGGCGGTGCTCTTCTGTCCGTCCCTGCTGGAGACTGCCGTCAGCTGGTACAGGGTCCCAGGACGCAGACTCCTCATCCGGCAAACGAAGGAGGCTTCAGGTGCTGATTCCAGGTCACAGCCGGTGGTGTGAACACCTGAGTCCTCGGCCGCCTCCAGGCTGAACCGACAAGCCGGACCCGCCCTGCTGGAGAACCTCACCTCCAGGTAATCGGAGCCGCAGCGGATCCAGGTCCAGTTCAGGGAGCAGCGCGAGGCCTCGGTGGACGGCAGCTGCAGCAGGACCCGTTACACAACTGTCAAGTCAAGACCCACAACAGCTCGTTATTGGTTCGGTTCTGCTGACACCTACCTGGCTGCTGGGAGCCGGACGGGACGCCGCCATGATGGTCGTGGGCGGAGCTTCTGTGGCAGCACTGGCCGTGGTCGTGAGCATCGCTCTGGTGGATGATTCCAGTGTGTTTGACGGCGCTGTTGTCAGATTCGTAGGTGCCACTGAAGCCGCCTTGGAGAAGCGGTCTGTGGACCCCCCCCGGTCTGTGGACCACCCCCGGTCTGTGGACGCCCCCCGGTCTGTGGACCACCCCCGGTCTGTGGACCCCCCTCGGTCTGTGGACCCCCCCCGGTCTGTGGACCACCCCCGGTCTGTGGACGCCCCCCGGTCTGTGGACCACCCCCGTCTGTGGACGCCCCCCGGTCTGTGGACCACCCCCGGTCTGTGGACGCCCCCCGGTCTGTGGACCCCCCCCGGTCTGTGGACCCCCCCCGGTCTGTGGACCCCCCCTGGTCTGTGGGGGACACAGACGGCCCACGTTGGGTGATGGGCCACGGCGCCTGTCGAGGGGTTGTGAGCTGATGCACTGTTGACGCTGCAGGTGTCGGTACTGCAGGAGGCGTGGCCGTGCCTGAGCCAGGTGAAAGGGCGGAGCCACTGTGTGTCGCCTCCTCCTCGGCCCATGAACGCGGTGGGTCTGTTGCATTTTGGTTTGAGTCTGTGGTGGAATCGCCAGACGAAGGAACTGAAGGGTCAAAGGAGACTTCCGGATCGACCTCGGCGGTGGGAAGAGACGAGCTTGTGCTCGTTCTTGACTCAGCGAGAGTCACCGTGGCATGGTTGTCATTTCTACCTGACTGGTCAGTGGTCTGGTCTGTCGTTATCATGTCTGGACTCAATGGTTCATCACTGCCATTTAACCCTGACTGGTCAGTGGTCTGGTCTGTTGTTAGCATGTTTAGACTCAAGGATGTAGCTTCACTATCATTTAACCCTGACTGGTCGGTGGTTTGGTCTGTTGTTAGCGTGTCTGGGCTCAAGGATGTAGCTTCACTACCATTTAACCCTGACTGGTCAGTGGTCTGGTCTGTCGTTATCATGTCTGGACTCAAGGATGTAGCTTCACTACCATTTAACCCTGACTGGTCAGTGGTCTGGTCTGTTGTTATCGTGTCTGAGCTCAAGGATGTAGCTTCACTACCATTTAACCCTGACTGGTCAGTGGTCTGGTCTGTTGTTAGCATGTCTGGGCTCAAGGATGTAGCTTCACTACTATTTAATCCTGACTGGTCGGTGGTCTGGTCTGTTGTTATCGTGTCTGGACTCAAGGATGTAGCTTCACTACCATTTAACCCTGACTGGTCAGTGGTCTGGTCTGTTGTTAGCATGTCTGGACTCAAGG
The DNA here is from genome assembly GCF_003711565.1 of Takifugu flavidus. NCBI lineage: Eukaryota > Metazoa > Chordata > Actinopteri > Tetraodontiformes > Tetraodontidae > Takifugu > Takifugu flavidus. The sequence continues at coordinate 9,550,288 of NC_079532.1, forward strand.
ATGTAGCTTCACTACCATTTAGCTCAAGGATGTAGCTTCACTACCATTTAACCCTGACTGGTCGGTGGTCTGGTCTGTTGTTAGCGTGTCTGGGCTCAAGGATGTAGCTTCACTACCATTTAACCCTGACTGGTCAGTTGTTATCGTGTCTGGACTCAATGGTTCATCACTGCCATTTAACCTGACTGGTCAGTGGTCTGGTCTGTTGTTATCGTGTCTGAGCTCAAGGATGTAGCTTCACTACCATTTAACCCTGACTGGTCAGTGGTCTGGTCTGTCGTTATCATGTCTGGACTCAAGGATGTAGCTTCACTACCATTTAACCCTGACTGGTCAGTGGTCTGGTCTGTTGTTATCGTGTCTGAGCTCAGGATGTAGCTTCACTACCATTTAACCCTGACTGGTCAGTGGTCTGGTCTGTTGTATCGTGTCTGAGCTCAAGGATGTAGCTTCACTACCATTTAACCCTGACTGGTCAGTGGTCTGGTCTGTTGTTAGCGTGTCTGGGCTCAAGGATTGTAGCTTCACTACCATTTAACCCTGACTGGTCAGTGGTCTGGTCTGTTGTTATCGTGTCTGGACTCAATGGTTCATCACTGCCATTTAACCCTGATGGTCAGTGGTCTGGTCTGTTGTTATCGTGTCTGAGCTCAAGGATGTAGCTTCACTGCCATTTAACCCTGACTGGTCAGTGGTCTGGTCTGTTGTTATCGTGTCTGGGCTCAATGGTTCATCACTACCATTTAACCCTGACTGGTCGGTGGTCTGGTCTGTTGTTATCGTGTCTGGGCTCAATGGTTCATCACTGCCATTTAACCCTGACTGGTCGGTGGTCTGGTCTGTCGTTATCATGTCTGGACTCAATGGTTCATCACTGCCATTTAACCCTGACTGGTCAGTGGTCTGGTCTGTCGTTATCATGTCTGGACTCAATGGTTCATCACTGCCATTTAGGACCGGTGGGTCTGTGGCTGACGCGGTTGTTTCTGACCTCCTGGTTCGAGTTCTCCTGATGTCAGTAACAGCCGTGGAGGCGCCGTCACTCACTGCGGCCACAGACGCAGCAACATGTCTCAGGACTCTGACGGTGTCCAACAGGTCACTGACGGCAGGAGTCCGAGCGCTGGGGGCGGAGCCGGAGAGTCCAACCGGAGCGTCTGAACCTGTGAGACATTAATGTTGTGAACAGATGCTGAATCACTGGAGGCAAATTCCTCTGGTCTTTGAGTTCAGCACCAAACAAGCCGGCGTTCTTCTACGGTCAGTTGCCAGAACCGTGACCCATGTGACAGGTCAGTTCTGGAACATCCTTTGAGATGCCGCCTGAGGCAGGAAGAACAATGTTGACGTGTTTCCACCAGCAACAATGTGAGGACGGATGTCCCCCGCTGACCGGCGGCCATGTTCTTCGTAACGCTCACTTCCTGTTGACTAAACGGACGGAGAGCGAGTCCTAGCTAGCTCACTTTGATTGTAACAGATGCTATACAGATAAGGATTGATTGGCTGATTGATTGGCTGATTGATTGGCTGATTGATTGATTGGCTGATTGATTGATTGGCTGATTGATTGATTGGCTGATTGATTGGCTGATTGATTGGCTGATTGATTGGCTGATTGATTGATTGGCTGATTGATTGATTGGCTGATTGATTGATTGGCTGATTGATTGGCTGATTGATTGGCTGATTGATTGATTGGCTGATTGATTGGCTGATTGATTGATTGGCTGATTGATTGGCTGATTGATTGATTGATTACACATTTACCTTTTCAGACCCGTGAGGTTTTCCTTTAAATATTCTATTTGTCGACATATATAAAAGGCTGTGCTACACCTGCGCACCTCCAACGATCACCTGTCTCCTCTCACCTGCGTCCGTGCACAGTGACGTCATCCGTTCCCTCCCGCCAGGGTCCAGGTCGTACCTCCTCCACTCAGACGGGGGCAGGTTCCGGCCAACCACCAGCCCCGTGGCGTGTTTCCTCAGGTACAGGTGCGTATCGGCCAGCCCGAACCCTCGGTCCGTGTCGAGGCAGCTCCACGCCGGCGCCTCGCGGCAGCCGCTCAGTTTGGCGGGGTGGGCGTGGCCAGGCAGGCGGGGACTGGGATCCGCCCACAGACACCTGGATGACTGCGCGTGGACGAGTCGAGCTCCGGCCAGCCACGCCCACCTCTGGGCGGGGTCACCGAGGTCACATGGCACCAGGACAAGCTGCCGGCGTTGGGAGGACAAACAGGACTTGTGCGGGGACAGCGAGACCAGGAACCCGGCTGGGGGGGGGGCAGCAGCAGCCGGCCCCTCCAACCGCTGCACTTCCCCCAACTTTGTAAAGGCTGAAAGTCAAAAAACACTAAATTAACAAGGGCTGTAGTCTGGGTAGCTCGTTAGTGGAATTCTGTCCTTTAATTCTGTATCTAAAATCATAAATGTGAACAAATGAGTTTTTAAGATAAAAGCAACACTGATTAAGCACAATATAATATCAAGCTTAATTATTCCTTTGCTGATGTCATCGGATTGTTCTAAACATGGAGGCTGGATGAATTCAGAATCAGAATCAGAAGCAGGTTTATTGCCATTGTTCATGTAATACACAGTATTACACAAACTAGGAATTTGTCCTGGTGTGACACTGCGACATTCAACATAAAGAAGACCACACTAGAATAAGATAAATAAAATAAAATAAGACTTATATATTACAGTCGTTTAATCACTGGCTAATGAGTGTTAATGAATTAACATTCTTATATTATAAGTTTTCTTTATTTTATTAGCTTTAGCAGGTCAATGCTCCCATATTTACTCAACACTTTACTCCTACAACTGCTACTGTCCCTTTATTATTTACAGTCCTGATTAATTCTTTCCTTTCATGAGAGTATTGATCAGTTCCAGTGCAGCCAACAGACCTGTTGGACCTCCCGGTAGGAGAAGATTCCCAGAATATTCCCGTGACAACATCACACCAGCAGTTTCGTACTTACTCCCACAGCTGGATCCCAGCAGGAGAAAGAGGAGCAGAATCGGGGCGTCCATGTTCGTGTAACTCCTCCAGCTTCAGACGAGCTCAAGAGCTGAGGGGAAGTGAGTGTTGGTGGGGAGGAGGAAAGCCTGAACCAGCACAGCTTCCTCCTATTCTACTGCTGGGGGGGGGGGGGGGCGACCAGGAACAGCTCGGAAATACCAGGGTCCATCCCACATGATGAGGAGGAATGGGGGGGGAGGGGAGGGGGGAGAGGAGGGGGAGGGAGAGGAGAGAGATGGGGGGGGAGGAGGGGGCGAGGGGGGAGAGGAGGGGGGGAGAGGAGGAGAGAGAGGGGGGAGAGGAGAGAGAGAGGAGGAGGGGGGAGAGAGAGAGGAGGGGGAAGGGAGAGGATAGAGAGAGAGGGGGAGAGGAGGGGGGGAGAGGGGGGAGGGAGAGGAGGAGAGAGAGGGGGGAGAGGAGGGGGAGAGAGGAGGAGGAGAGAGGAGGGGGAGGAGGGGGAGGAGGAGAGGGAGAGGAAGGGGGAGGGAGAGGAGAGAGGAGGGGGGGCTGACCAGGAACAGCTCGGAAAGACCAGGGTCCATCCCACATGATGAGAGGAATGGGGGGGGGGGGGGAGGGGGGAGAGAGAGAGAGAGAGGAGGGGAGAGGAGGAGGAGAGAGAGGAGGGGGAGGGAGAGGAGGAGAGAGAGGGGGGAGAGAGGAGAGAGGGGGGGAGGAGGAGGAGGAGAGAGAGGAGGAGGGGGAGAGGAGGAGAAGAGGAGGGGGAGGGAGAGGAGGAGGAGGGGGGAATGGGTGGGGGAGAGAGAGGAGAGGTGAGGAGGAATTCAGCTTCTCCTCCCCCTCCCCATCCTGGCTGTGACCTTCACACCAGACGTGTCTCTCGCTGTGGCGTTCAAAGGTCAAAGGTCAAAGTCTGACATCTGAGCCTCGTCTCTGACCCAGGAGACGTCGTGGATTCTGGTCCTTGTCCAGGGACACCTGCACAGGTGGACCCGGCCCAGAACAGGAGCGTCCACTCCCGTGGTCCTGGTTGTCCATCCCAGCAGGCGCCAGGGACAGGTCAGCTGTCCATCACAGGACACTGAGGACACTGAGGACACAGGGGACACTGAGGACACAGGGGACACTGAGGACACACGGGACACTGAGGTGTGGTGTGTGTGTGTGTGTGTGTGTGTGTGTTCCAGCTGGTATCATGTCAGTCTCTCATTCTTGTGCTGGAACTGTTGTTGTGGAGGAAAACTCACACCTCAGCAGGAAACCGCTTCACCCCAGTTCCAGCAATAGGGGGCACACACACACACACACACGCACACGCGCACACACACACGCGCACGCGCGCACACAACACACACACACACACACACACACACACAACACACACACACACACACACACACACACACACACCCCGCATGGCTCTCCAGTTTAACCTGGTAAGAGCTGAAGCTCCTCCCCCTCAGGCTGGCGTGATCGTCCCGTCTCCACCTTCACTTCACAACATCCATCTTTCCTCACCGAGGTCAAAGGTCAAGGTTGGCGAGTTTGTCCGAGGATGGGTGTAATTAGAGGAAGAAGACGAGATTTCCTGAAACCGTTTCCGTTGTTTCAGTCAGAAACTGTCGATGCTCAAATGGACGAAAAAGGACTTTAAGATATTTTGTTTTATTCCGTTACTGCTTGTGTGTGTACGTGTGTGTGTACGTGTGTGTGTGTGTGTGTGTGTGTGTGTAAAATGCAGATTCTAAAACATTGAAGATCTGAAACATTGATGAAATCATGAATTGGAAAATAAAAACCAGGAGACTTTTTTTCATCTTTAGAACATAATTTAATAACATTGATTCCTACCAAATGCAAAAAACAGGAGGAAAGATTCGTCTCCTCGTCTTCCCAATACTCTTTAATAAATTTTGACAAAAAGAAAAAAGGACAAATTGCACATGCAGCCTGTGAGTGAGGGTCCCGACTGTCTCTGGACGAGGACTCGAGGACTCGAGGACTCGAGGACTCAGTCTCTGAGTGTCTCTAACTACTGAGGCCACCTGGACCTCATCCATGTTCTGCTGCAGCACCTTAGCAAAACGTGTCCTGTTCCCCTCAGGAGACAAATACAAGAATCCTTAAAGATACCTGGGGGGGGGCGCTGGGGGGGGGGCACGCGAGGGGGGGGGCACGCGAGGGTGGGGGCACGCCGGGGTGGGCTGGGGTCACCGCCTGTGCAACAACCACCCCACGGACGCCCCCCCGGGAGAAGTTCAAATCAAACGAGGAAGAAGAAATTAAAAATCCAAAACAACCAAAAAAAAAAACGACAGACAAAAACGAGGGGGACATGAAGGTTAAACACGCTCACTCAGCAGCAGCTCGATACTTACGTACGTGGCGACTTAAGACGACGGCGGGGGTCCGGCGGAGGAGGACGCCTCGTCTTGGTCTCGACCTCTCGTCTGCTGCGCGACCGTCAGGCGACCGTCTGGCTGCCGATCGCCTGACTTGAGTTTTTGGGGCAGGTGGTGGAGGCGGAGCCTCATCACTGACGCAGACTCACTCCCACCTGCTGACACTTGTCCAGCAGCCGCGCCAGTCTGTCCGTCTGTCCGTCTGAGGCTTCAAACAGCAGGCGCTGCGGAGGAGGGAGCAGGTGAGCGAGGGCGCCGCCAACGAGCGCCGCGCACGCCGCCGTGCACAGGCGCCGTGCACGAGCCCACAATGATCAGCCTGGGCCCCATAAAGCGGCCGTAGCTGCTAACGCTGCTGATGTTAGCCTGGGCCACGTTAGCCCGGGCCACGTTAGCCGGGCTAACGTTGGCACGGGCCCACGTTAGCCCGGGCCCACGTTAGCCCGGGCCCACGTTAGCCCGGGCCCACGTTAGCCGGGGCCCACGTTAGCCCGGGCCAACGTTAGCCCGGGCCCACGTTAGCCCGGGCCACGTTAGCCCGGGCTAACGTTGGCCCGGGCCCACGTTAGCCCGGGCCCACGTTAGCCCGGGCCCACGTTAGCCCGGGCCCACGTTAGCCGGGGCCCACGTTAGCCCGGGCCACGTTAGCCCGGGCCACGTTAGCCCGGGCCACGTTCTGACAGGAGGACCTGAGGAACGTGAGCAGATCTACGTGTGGTGCTCGTCAAAGAAGGAGGAGAATTACATGTTTCCACAGGGCGCCGCACAGCGGGAGGTTGTGGAGAGCCTGTTGGTAAAGATGTCGCACCTAGAACAGAGAATACACCACACAATAAAGGGGGGGGGGGTGCTCCAGGTGAGCTACACCTGGACAGGAAGGACGCAGGTGCAGCAACAGCGGGAACACCTGCTGCTCGCCCACTCACCTCCGACGGCTCCTTCAGCTCGCGCTCCACGGCGATCGCTCTGCCGGGACAGAGACAGGCATCATCACAGGCCCCCTCCAGGGAACGCCAAGCTCCGACCAACAACGTTCCACACTGACTCTCAGCTTACATCCCAGTGGGAATATTTCCAGGTAACTCCGACTCTACACGAGTCGGGACTATTTCCAGGTAACTCCGACTCTACAGGAGTCGGGACTATTTTCTGAGTGTCCGTGTTTCTTTGCGCTCACATGTTCCAGAAGGACAGACACTTGGGGGCGCTGCTGCTCAGCATCCTGGCCTGGAACCTCAGCTGCTCGGCGTTCCCATCCTGCCACTCCTGGTGCAGCAACCTGGGCAGAGGTCGACCACGAGTCAGCAAAAAAACAGGGCAGCAGCCCCCCCCCCCCCCCAATGCTCCGCCCTTCAGCTGAGGAGGCCGTTGTGTACTGTGTGTGTGTGTTGTGCTGTACCGGTGTGTGTGTGTGTGTGCTGTACCGGTGTGTGTGTGTGTGTGCTGTACCGGTGTGTGTGTGTGTTGTTGTGCTGTACCGGTGTGTGTGTGTGGTGTGTGCTGTACCGGTGTGTTGTGTGTGCTGTACCGGTGTGTGGTGTGTGCGTGTGTGTGCTGTACCAGTGTGTGCGTGTGTGTGCTGTACCAGTGTGGTGTGTGTGTGCTGTACCAGTGTGTGTGTGTGTGTGCTGTACCGGGTGTGAGTGTGTGTGCTGTACCGGTGTGTGTGTGTGTGTGCGCTGTACTGGTGTGTGTGTGTGTGTGTGTGTGCTTGTACCGGTGTGTGTGTGTGTGTGGTGTACGGTGTGTGTGTGTGTGTGTGTGTGTGTACCGGTGTGTGTGTGTGTGTGCTGTACCGGTGTGTGTGTGCTGTACCGGTGTGTGTGTGTGTGTGTGTGTGTGTGCTGTACCGGTGTGTGTGTGTGTGCTGTACCGTGTGTGTGTGTGTGTGTGCTGTACCGGTGTGGGTGTGTGTGCTGTACCGGTGTGTGTGTGTGCGTGCTCACCTCAGGCCCAGGTCGGTATTGTTGGGCATGGCGTGCTGCAGCCGCTCCAGGGCGGCTCCATGTTGGGAGCGCGGCAGACAGCTCAGGTAAAGGGCCACAACCTGCAGAGCAAATACACTTTTCCCACAACCGCAGACACACACAGGCTGTTAATCCAGTGTGAAAACGCCACCCCTGATAGGACGCCTCGCCTCGCATCACATCACACACACACACACACACACACCGGTACAGCACACACACAGACACCGGTACAGCACACACACACACACTGGTACAGCACACACACACACCACACACTGGTACAGCACACACACACACACTGGTACAGCACACACACACTGGTACAGCACACACACCACACACTGGTACAGCACACACACACACACACACACTGGTACAGCACACACACACACCACACACACACACACGGTACACACACACACACACACACACACACCGGTACAGCACACACACACACACACACACCGGTACACACACACACACACACACAGACACACACGTGCAGCCTTGCCTGGTTGTGGAAGCCGTAGCAGCTCCAAAACTCTGAAGGGTTAAAAGGAAGCTCCAGGCGGGACGGGACGGTGCTCAGACACCTCCAGACCAGATCTGAGATCAGCTTGTAGTGGCTGCGCTCCTGATGACTGCAGCTAAAGAGCAGGTAGCTGCAGACACACACACACACACACACACACAGAGACACACACACACACACACACACACACACACACACACACACACAGCTCTGAGGGATGGAGAACACTACAGACACTCTTCATCTGTCCTTCTCATATTAAACGGCCTCGTTCCCAGACCGCCCCCTGTTGGCCAGCGAAGGTGCCGACACCCTCTCCCCTTCTCACCATCTCACCTCCCCCATCTCACCCTCTCACCCTCCCACCATCTCACCTTCTCACCCTCCCAACCTCTCACCCTCCCACCATCCCACCATCTCACCCTCCCAACCTCTCACCCTCCCACCATCTCACCCTCCCAACCTCTCACCCTCCCACCATCTCACCCTCCCAACCTCTCACCCTCCCACCATCTCACCCTCCCAACCTCTCACCCTCCCACCATCTCACCCTCCCAACCTCTCACCCTCCCACCATCTCACCCTCCCAACCTCTCACCCTCCCACCCTCCCCCTCCCCCTCCCCCTCCCCCTCCCCCCCTCACCCCATCCTATCCTCCCCCCCCCTCCCCCTCCCCCTCCCCCTCCCCCTCCCCCTCCCCCTCCCCCTCCCCCTCCCCCTCCCCCTCCCACCACTCACTCTGTCCACAGCCTGCACAGCTCCTGCAGCTGCACGCTGGAGCCCAGCGCCCTCTCGAAGGCGTCCACCGTCTCCTCCACCGAGCCATGCAGCCACTGCCAGCGACTACGGAACAACCGGACACCCGCCCAACATTAGTGAACAGGCCGAAGAAAGGAGAGAGACACACACACACCCCCCCCGAACACACCAGTGTATCAGGTGGAGATACGCCATCTGCTGGCTGAGCTGGTCATGAAGGTCCTGCATGACGCCTCCGCTCAGGAGCTCCTCAGAGGGAAATCCCAGGATATGTCTGAGGACAACAGCAGGCCGCTGAGTACATGAGTATGCACGCACACACACACACACACACACACACACACACACACACACACACACACACTACCTCAGAACATCTATGGGTCTCTTCTGACTCTTCTGGTCCTCACACAGACTCAAGATGAAACCTCTGAAGAGAGGAGGGATGGCGCTCGACTTCCCCTGGAAAGAGAACCAAGTTTCTGTCACACTCAAACGGCTCAATAATCAACCTCAGAACAGACCGGTGCCAGAGGGGGCCGACCTGGGCCATGAGGAACGTGCAGCAGTGATAGAAGACCTCGGCGTTGTTGGGACACTCGGCCAGAGCGTGGAGCCACATGCTGACCGCCTGCTCTCCATTGGCGTTCCTGATGTGAAGGTCGGCCAGAGCGTCTCTTAAGGTGCACGACTCGGGACACAGCTCCAGCAGAGACTCGCACAGAGCAACGCCCTCATCGAACCTGAGGCAGAGGGACCAACGTGGAGTCGAGCAGCGCACAGGACCTTTAGCCAACCCACTGTATCCAACATCTACACACACACACACACACCACACACACACACACACACACACACCCCCACCCTCACACCCACCCACCCTCACACCCCCCCCACACCCTCACACCCCCCACCCTCACCCCCCCCACACACACACCCCCCCACCCTCACACCCACCCACACACCTCTCCAGCAGTCTGAAGAGCAGGATCAGGTTTGTGTGCAGAGGCAGACACGCCCGTATCCGCTCACTCGGAGACGCCGCCTCATCACTGCACTGACTGACAGCATCTGCAGGAAGGGGCGGAGCATCATGAGCAGCACTGGAGACGTGCACCTGAGCGTGTGGTCTTGCTCTCTACCTTCAAACAGAGCCACGAGCGTGTGGGGGGGCGTGCTGATGTCCTGCGCCGTCCTCCAGGGCAGCAGGAAGGGCTCCCTGCTGACCAGCCGGGACGGCCCGCTCTCTGCTGGGTTATACAAGCTCCTGGGCAACTGCTCGAACTCTGACAGGTGGATGTAAGAGAGCCAGAGCAGCGCACGGTCGCTGGCCGTCAGGTGCTCCGCCAAGCTTCTGTCACTGGCTGATTTTAAAGCGTTCTGCACACACACACACAGACTTTTAACATATCCTCAAATGAGCAGGAACCATTCCGGTGTTGTCGCACCTGTAAAATGGTCAGAGCGGCCTCCAGCCGGCCCGTGAACAGGTTCAGATGAACTCTGTAGAGCAGGGCTTCCATCAGCTGGAAAGAATGTTTGTCCGAGGCCGCGGACGATGCATCGCTCAGCAGGAACTGTAGGAGGCGCTCACAGACGTCGTCCTTTCCATCGAAGGAGCTCTCCAGGTTCAAATACTTCAGAGAGAGACCAGAAACAAGAGTAGCATCAGAACTAAGCGGTTACATCCCGCACGTTGGGTTTTACCGCCACACAACTGCCGACCGCCCAAAAAGACCAAAGAGACACATTTGGACATTCAGCCGCTGCACAGCTAAGCTGCATTAAACAGAGGCAGCGAGCAGCTGGAGAATCAAAGGCCCAGAAGCCCGACTCACGTTCCACCACACTCGGTAGTTGGCTGCGTGCTCCACAGCCATTTCACACATTTCCTGGACCTCCTCCTTGCTGCCTCGTCTGGAGAACAGAGACAGGTAATGGCTCCAAACCTCGGGGTCGTCACAGTTTGTCTCCAGAGCCCGAGACAACGTGTTCAGGGCAGCTTCTAAACACTCTGCTGCAGACCTGCAAACAAGCAAAGGTCAGCTTCACATTGAGGAGAGCTCCGCGGGGAGCAGCGGCTCATCGGCTGACGTACGTCTCGTTCTGACTCAGGTATTTAAAAGCTAATTTGATCCAAAGCTGAGTGTCTTGGGGGCTCTCGAGGACACTGGCCTCTAGATTTGAAATGTCGTCCGTCTCACTGACAAAGTAGCGTTTGTCATCGGAGGTGACGCAGACGTCCAGAGCGGGCAGGCTGGGCCTGGAACAGTCGTCTGGAGCAGCACAAATGGGAGAAAAGCTCATTACCGCCACTTTCATGGGGAGTAACAACTGATGGAAATCCAATTTTGCTGGTCAAAGACCAGCGCTGATCAATCGGTAACCCCTGGTTACGACTAGACTATTACTTCAACAACCCTCTGAAACATATTGATTTTACCTTAAAATCCCTCCTGAAATGCTTTAGTATCATGTTTGTAACCTTTTTTTAATTCTAACCTACTTCATTAACATATTAAGCCTGATTCTTACCAAGGCCCACGTTCCCCGACGCGCTCTCGTCTTTGTTGTCCTCCTCTGGAACGAAGCTGCTGGGCACCGACGGCCTTGGCCTCCATTTCCTCTGGCCTTTGCAGGTGGTGTAGGGAGGAACTGCACCAGAACAAGAGTTTAGCAGCCTGCACACACCTGGCAGAGGACGAGGACGCCCGGTCCCTCGCTCACCGTGGCGCTTGCTTTCGTTCACTTTGCTGACAAGGAGCACGGCCTTCTGGTCCACGCCCATCTGGTCTTTGCTTGTGCCAAACAGCTTCTTCATGTACTTTTCTGCAAAACAGATTTAACACCTTAACGAGGAGCCCAAAAGACACAAGGAATAAAGGTCTTGGACACACCTGTGGCGACGTGGATGTCCTCATCGGAGCTGCTCTCAGGACAGCCAATCAGAGGCAGGCTGTACGACAGGATATCCTGGAAAAGCTGGTTTCCGATCATTGTGCAATTCCTCATGTGCTGCCTGCCGGGTCAAGGACACGTGAGACTCTGCGTGACAGGACAGCAACATGAAAGAGCCAATCTCACCATCGACAGTCGTCGTCATTGCAGGTTCCTGTGAGGTCGAAGCGACAAAAGCACTTCATGGGGTCGATGGTGTTGCTGTAGGTGACAGAGCGCAGAGACAGCTTCTCCTTGGTCCTGTAGTAGGTACTGAACCTGAGACACAGATACGTCACTCTAGCCTCATCATTCACCAGTCGTACCGGGGTGAGGGTGGGAGGGGGCATTCCTGCGCAGCCAGACCTTCCAGACCATCTAGACTGGAGTCAGAGGCAATTGTGTGTTTACCTGTAGGACTTGAAGGTGAGCAGAGGACTGTGATATGGACTAAATGGAACAGGCTTCAGCATAAAATTCCCAGACTGGTTTGTATCCACCTCTAGTGGCAACAGCTGCAGGGGACAGAAGAGTGGGGGGGGGGGGGGGGGGGGGTTATTGGGATTCTTCCACTTCAAACTGCATGTGATGTGAAAGCAGGAGCAACAGGGAATGAGTCCTGAATGTATTCACCTCTCCCACTGGGAGGCGCTCCACTTCCAGGACCACTCTGTTCCACTCCCCGTGCAGCACCTCCGTCAGGGGGGGCAGCTGCTGGTACCTCTTCTTCAAAGCATCCACATCAAGCTTAGTGAACATTTCTGCAGAAGACTCAGGGCTGGCCGACAGCTTTGAGGTCTTGTTAGGGCCGCTGTCCTTGGCGGGGGCGAGGCTCTGCTGCTCCAGGTGGGGTTTAGTGAAGGAGCAGCTGGACTGACGGAATGAGTGTCTGCGGCCTCCTGCAGCAGCAGGAGCAGCAGGAGCAGGAGCAGGAGCAGCAGGAGCAGCTTCCGTCTCATGCTCATCAGCCTCAGAGACATCATCGCTCTCCAGGTTGAGCTTGTCCAGGGTCAGGTCATGCAGGGAGGGCTGGGGAAAGTGGGGGGAGCATGCTGGGATCTGAGCCCGGGGTTCCCTCTCAGGAGAGGCGGCTGTTCGGACCGACGGCTCTGTCGGGAGGTCCAGCTGGACTCCTTTGTTCCGCAAAGCCTGAGCCTCCTTCAGCTTCTGGATCTTGAGGGCGTACTCTGACTCAAGCTGCTGCAGCCGCTGTTTCTGGACCATAAGCTCCTCGAAGTATTTCTCAGATTTGAGGTTTGCCACACGCTGCCTTTTAGTGGCCTAGAAGACACAAGCAATCAGCACTGGACACACACATCAGGGCACAGTAAGCAGGTGAAGCTTCTCCCTCCTCAGACGTCACGCACGAGATAGAAATGAATCAAAATGATCAGGTTTGTGTAACGTACGAGCATCTGGCCAGAGTTGATCTTCCTTTTGTTCACCCTGTTGGCCACCAGCTGAGCGTGAGAAAGCTCCTGCTCAAACCTGACAGCCAGGCTCTTCTTGACCGTCACGCGATGCTCGACTCTCTGCACCTGCAGGACATCGCAAAGGTCGCACATGAACCAACAGGAAGTGCTGGGCACCAAGCGGCCCCGTGAGACACTGTCGCAGAGCAAAGAGGCTTCCAACAGACCTGCTCCTGCAGCTTCCTGAGCAACGTCTTGTTGGCACCTACGATTCTCTCCGATGCCAGAAGCTGCTCTCGGAGTTTGGTCACCTTCACCTCCGCAGCCTTCAGAGACTCCTTCTTCTTTATCTCCTGCTGGAGCAGCTGTTGGAGGATGGCCTCGTCCCTCTGCAGCAACTCTCTGATGCAGGAAAAGACGCAGACTGAACAACCTGCTGATTCAGCAACAGCGTCATGGATACCTGGGTCCCATCATCAGCTCCCACAGAAGAGAGGACACATCAACCAAGCCTTTATTTAACCAGGTAAAAGAGATTCACATCTCTTATCAAGAGCGACGTGGCCACGAGGGCAGCAACACAACGTTACAGCCAAACACACAGTAATAAAGAAGAGCAGATAACCAGGAATGCAAATGACTTATATTTACGCTTGAACGTGCGATAGATCACAATAATTGAAATCGTTGTGGAAGTTAAACGATTTAAAAACAGGTTCAACGCCCAATAGAACCCGTCTCTGGACCCTAGAAGCTGGACAGGATTCCCCCAGTTCAGTTTAACCACCTGCCACCGTCTCAGAACATTTCACAGGAGCGAATGTGCACAGATGCATTAGTGCCATGACTCTCAGCTGGTGACCTCATTAGTGCGCCCAGCTTGTGCAACAGCTCCGCGCTCACCTGTGTTTGTCCAGTCTCTGCTTGGCCTCGCTTAGTTTCAGCTCTGCCTCCAGTTTCCCAGAGGCGCCCAGCAAAGACTCGGAATCAGCGTTCAGGTTGGTGCTCACACTGTGTTCCCTCAGCATCTTCTGCTTCTCCCTGCTGCCAACAGAACCAAGATATGTTCTATGTGTCGTAGGTTCTGAGCTGAGGTGGCTGGAAACTTGCTTACCTGGCAATTTGTTCTCTGAGAAGGCGATACTCCACCTTCTTGTCTTCAGGCAGAGCCTCTGGCGTTCTGACTGGGTTGTTCTCTTTTTCAGATGCTGATGCTGCTTTAGGTTTTGCTGCCTGGAAAACACAACACAAAGACTCCCAATTTGCTGCATTGAAAAAAGGAGAAAAGAAGTTTCCGGGTCAGATCATTAGCTCTGCTCCCCTGCAGACGCCCCCAGGTTCGAGGTCACCTGCCCGCTGGTGAGGCCCCGTGAAAACAGGAAGATTCCAGGTATTCCATCCTTACTGTCAAATCTGTATATTCCATCCATCCTGGACTCACCTCAGCGGTCCGCCGGGCCTCTTTGATCATGAACTCTAGTCCCCCAAACCCCATCGGAGTGGAGCTGCCATTGTCCACATCTGAATCGCTGTCGTCGGAGTCTTTGAGAGAGACCACCACCGCTTTGTGAATAGGCAGCTGGAGAAAAATAAGGCGCATTAAAGACGCACAGGAATGAAAGACTGTTAACCACCGTCACATTTTACAGGAACACCTGCATCTCTACTGGTCGGTACTGGTTGGTACAATCCACGAGTGGATCTCCAACGGTCGGGATAAAATGATCACTGACAGCATGTGAGGCTCCTTCCCTCAAATCTCACTGGCTACAACTGATGGAGTGGAACTCAACACCGATGCAGAAAAGTGACAATGTCCCCATCCTGAATAATGATCTCAGTAAACTTGGGCTCGTCTGAGTCTCATTTTGGATGACTGAGTCAGTCTCTTATGATGTCACAGTACTCTTGAAGCTATTACCACCATCCAACGCAGCTTTAAAGCAACCAGAAGCAGGTTCTCACCACCAGTGGAGCTCTCTGATGTCCTCCAAACTTGTTGGTCCTAGAATGAGACACCGTGTTCAGACTGACGGTGCTCAGGTTCCCTCTGGCCGGGGGCTGTGCTGCTGTGGGAGGCTGAGAGCTTGGAGATCCAGGAGCACTACAGCTCTGCTCCTGCACAATTGGAAACACAGGGACAAGGGAGTGGGACTGATTGTAGACATGCCCTAGAGTGCACGCAGGGCTGTCACATGACCCGCCGCTGCATGGAAGTCAAGCGGAGAAACAATCTGGAACAGACCTCAGTTACTGCTACTCTCTTGTTGACCATAGACATTAAACAGGTTTCTCTCAGCAGCATCTCCTCCTCCTCTTCCTCATCAGCAAAGGGAGGCTTGGGAGGAGCCTCCAACAGGTCTGCTGGAGGTGGGAGAGGTGGAGGCGGGGGAGGTCCGGTAGAAAATGTGGACAGGAAAGGCTGAGAGAAGTCCTGACAGACAGAAAATGCATGCTGAAAAAACTGGGGCAGTTCCAAGTGAACAGGAGTTGAGGGGGGAACATACCATTGCAAACTGCCCAGGAAGACATCCAGCGTGGTCAGCATGCAGCTGGGTGTGAGTGGGGGAAGGCACTGAAACATGCAAACAGGGCAGAGTTTAGAGGCTGAACCCAAAGGCAGCACAACCATCAAACCAAGGAGCCCTCACCTGGAGATCCGGCCTCGCTGTCCGTGTCCATGGCCACCTCATCATAGTTGTCGTACTGGTAGAGGTTCCCCGAGGCATCCAGGCACGGCTTCCCTGTTGACTTACGATGTTCTCTTTCTGTGGACTGAAGGTCAAAGGAGAGCTGAGCCAAGCTCACCTGCATGTGTCCAGCAGGGAGGAGGCTGACGGGGTCTTACTCTGCTGCGCGTCCTCATCTTTCCTCCCACCAGTTTCATAAAGCGGTTGTACTGTTCATCCTGGTTGGAAAGGTCCCGGATTCTGCGGATCTCTTCCTCCCGTTTGCGCCGCTCCTCCTCCTCCTGTCTCCGTATTTCCTCCTGCTCCCTCTGCTCCTCCCTCTGCTGCTGCAGCTTCCACGTCCTCAGATGCTGCTTCCGTACCACCTGCTTTGCTGCCGAGCCTGAAACAACAACCACCTCTCATCACACGACGTGGTTTACTTGATATGATCTGCTTGGCTTTCTCATGTCTCACCTGGAAGAAACTTCCTGAGCAGATGAGATTTTCCTGGAGCTCTGCTTCTCTCCTGTAGACCTTTAGAACTGCCTTTGGGTCTTTCTCTGTCTGAAGGTCTGATTGAGGGCTTGGTTCTGTCTCTGTCCAGGGTTTTGGACCTGGTTCTGCTTCTTTCGGCAGCAGGCGTGGAGGTGGTTGTGGAGGAAGAAGAAGAGATGGACCTGGTGGTGACTCTGCGGCCGGGTGCAGCTGCTGGTGGACTGGAGTTCTTCTCCTGGGTCACCTTGGTGATGCGGTCCTTGCTCCTCTTCATCACTTGCTGCTCCTTCTGCTGCCACTTCTTACTGGCCGACTGCAGCGCCAGGAGACGCAGCTGCAGCTCGGACAGCTCCTCCTCCTCCTTCAGTGCAACTGGTGGCTGCTCCATTCCAAACAGACACAGAGTTAAACCTGGGACATGGTGGGAGACCGGACGTCAATGAGCTGGCATCAGCCTCACCTTATCGGAGGAGATGGCGGAGTCCTCACTGGAGGCCGAAGAGTCGCTCTGACAGGAGCAGGCCTTCGTGGCCTTCTCGTCTTTCTTGGCTCCCTCAGCACAGAGCGGACAAGTTTTCCTTTCGTCCAATTCTTTGTCTGCACCTTCCACTTCTGCCCCCTCTTTACTTTTACTTTCTTCATCAACTGGACACAGGAGGTGAAATCAAAAGTTTTGCATACTGTTATTCAGCTCGTCTGTTCCATTTCCCCTTTTGTGGCACATGCAGTTCTTCTCTTCTGACACCTCTCAGAGAAATTGTGAGCAACAAAAACAGACTTGAACAACAGGAACAACTTTGTTTGGACTCACCCTCCATTTCAGCAGGACTTCCTTTGTCCTCTTGGTCGTCGCACTTCTCAGCCAGGTGGGGAGAAACAGGAAGTCTCTGTCTAAGAGGTCTGATATTAAATGCCTGAAAGACCTTCTTCTCGATCACTTCCGCCTGGAGTGACTCCTCAGGGAGTGGAACAGCAACCTGAACCTGTTTATTATCTGGAACACTGGCAGGGTGGGCTGGGATTTGGTCTATGGAAGGGGACACTTTGGGCTCCAGAGCCATGGTCTCCTCTTTACGGATGCACTCCAGTTCCAGCTGGATCTGCTTGTACTTGGACAGGAGATCTTCAAAGGACTCCTCAACACTGTTGTCTTGCTTGGAGACACAGTGAGCCCCTTTCCTAAACTGGTTCCTCACCTGTGGCTTTTCTGAGTTACATGTTGAGGAAAGTACAAGATGTACACACTCCAACATCTGGACACCTCTTTCCTGTCACAATACTAGTGACGGAGGTTTAACACGTTCTTTATAACCCTCTCCCCTCTATCAAAGTCTGACTACATGACGCTCACTTAAGATGTGCTCTTTCTTAACAAGACAGTTGAGATTTAAACTGCTTTGTCCATGTGGACACCAGCGGGACCACAAATGTATCTTTATGAACAGAATCTTTCACGACCCGGGACCTGACCCAGGACCTGACGCTACTTACCTGACATACAACATTATTGCGTAACACGTCCTGTTACCAGGGGCCATAACTCGGGCAGGATACGTTTTCTGGTCCCCTGGATCTCTCCGGGGCCGTAACGACCGGGCGGAACCCTGATGTCTCCACCGCTCCGGAGCCCCCGGTTCCAGTTCGCCTGTCCACTGTTGGGCAATGTTCGGTGCCTAAAACGGCCCAGGGCGTTGTGGCTCCGCTCCCAGAAGCCGCTTGTTCGCGGACAAGGGTCCCCGTGAGGAAATCCCGGCATCGCCGCTGGGACCGACGGTGGCAGCGGCAGCAGAGGACACGGTGGGGGGGCAGGGGGTCGATCGGTGCCCCTGGGGCCGCATTGTTGACGGGGTGCCGGTGGGAAAGGGCCGCGTCCACGAGGCCGGTTGTATTGCATATGTCGAAAGTCCGACGGCTGGTGACCCATATGCGGCATATTGTGCGAATGTTGGGGAGGTTTTCTTGCCCGAAGACGAGCGCCGCGACCAGGCCTGTTCCCATCCCCCCGCCGGATGGGCAGACTCACCTCGGGTTCATCATCGCAGATCTCTCCGTCTTCGAGCTCCCCTTCCTCTCTCGGGGAATGTCCTCTTTTTAAATCCATGATGTAAGAAGGTCCAGGCTGACCGACCGCTCGTTTCTGGTTGTAAACCGAATGTCAACAGATTGAAAATGATACATCTGTCAATTCGAGAATATCTGATTTAATGTCCAGACTATCGGAGCGGTAGCAGCAGCGTACTCCGCTAGCTAGCGCCTCACCCCAACTCTCGCGATACTTGGAGCGTGAGCGCGCTCGCCGCCTAACGGAGCACTACCGCCCCCTCTGGTCAGTGATAACAAGTGCAACGCTTCGATCCTATCCGCCTGCGAGGGAGCTCTTTGACCCCCGGCGTTTGTTAGTTCGTTTGCAATGAATGGCTCATTACGTTGGTGATGAGATCGTTGATCATGAAACAACATAGTGGCTTTTGATCACGACACCTACCTTTAAGATCCAAGCCAACAAGCTTTGATCTATAAGCTACCACTACGTCTGTTAGTGCTGCATATATCCACATTGGAACACCTGCTCCCCTGTATAAACAAGGGAAGTCTTTGCAATCATGAAGGGTGGGAGGGAGGGAGAGTTATTTTCTTTTAATCCTTTGCAGTTTTAATATGAGGTTTTAGCAATATAAACCACTGAGTTGCTGATAAAATTGCTGAAAATAAATAAATAAGAAAGTGCTTTATTACTTGTTCTTCACAGGCCTTTGCAGTGATTGAAATATTAGGTCCAAAGTCAAAATTTACCCGTCATATCAACATTGGAGTCTGCTGAAATATCAAAGCAGCATCTAAAGTGTAGACTGGAAGCCGAACCTTGGAAAAATAATCCACACTATAGGTTCAAAGTTTTGACCTTGCGGGTCGAAGCCTACACACTCCAGAAATGTCCCCAAAATACATTTTATTTTTTATCTTGACTGCTTTATGCTGGAGCCTATCACAGTTGCATATGGACAAAGGTAATTAGAATAGATAATCATATAATCACTTTTCAATTTCTAATTAAAAATATCACAAACTGCATAAAAAAGGTTCAGAGGTTCCTTCCCTGTAGTTTCTAATCCTCACCGAGTGGTGGCGGTAATGCTCCTTAACCTCCGTTTCCGCTTCCGTTCGCTTACCGGAAGCTGACTTGTCAGATTTGTTTTGGTGGTTGACAAGCACGTGAGCTGCTGTCGTCATCGCCACGGAACCTATGCACGAAACGCAGGAGCCATGGCGGCAGATGGGCTGGTCAAGGTAAAAACACCGTAATGTGCATTTACTTTTCATAACCTATGAGTTCCGTCTGGATTAGAGAGGAATCATGAAAGTATCACAGCTACGTATTTTCATGGCAGACCCTTCCCGTTGCCCTTTAGGTGCTACACTGATGACATCGCTGAAGTTAGCTAGCATTAGCTTAGGGCGACATTATCAACCCACATTACGAAAGCGAATTCCTGCTCTTACGATACAAAAGCAGTCTCCCAACCACAGCACTGTATAGTGGCTTTAGGAAACTCATTGTCCCGTACGCCAACATTCAACATTTCACTGACGAAGCAACGGGAGTGACAAGTTGGGGCCGTGGAGACAACAGACGCTTCAAAGTCCCATTTTAAATAGTCTGGTAGCGCTCGAACCTGCTATGATCCACACGTTACTGACCCATCATGGCAGCCACCATCTCCCCGCTGAGGTTCATGAGGATCTCGTTATTAGCGTCTGCTAAATGCTAACCCTAGCATCGTAGCCCACCGTGACCCCCCGCCTGCTGTTGCGTGATAACGGCTGCTCGCAACTTCTGCTCCTCATGGTTCCTTATCGTGCAACAGCAAGTGAAAGCTTCTCAGCTCTAACCCAAAACGCAGCGTGGGCGGAACTACAGAGGATCCCAATGAACAGGGGTGGTGTATTTGTCCACTGCAGGTTATATTTGAGCATGAAGGGGTTTTCATACACCCGGGCAGCGACGAAGATGGCATCGAGCAAGATTTAATTATCTCAGGATCGCTCAGGATTGTTGACAAGGTAAGGCTCGTTTTTCCTGTTTTCGTCCTGTTTTGGTGTCCGGATGAGTTCACTCACGTGCACCTGATGTGCCTTTAGGATGCTGAGATCCATGTGGAGTATCGACCACTGGAGGACACTGTTGACCCAACAAACATGCTGTGTGCTGGAAAGGTTCGTTTCATGTCCTCCAGAACCCTGTCAGCCATTCCTCCTCTCAGCAGGAATCTGTCTCACCTGTGCACCATTCTAGTTTGTCAGGTAAAACGTGTATTAAAAGCATGGGTGAATGTTTGTAGGACTCCAGCTCAGTTATGGAGTGGGACCAGGTGTCTGGTGAGAGGAACCAGCAGGTGTTAGAAACTCAGCAGAGCTACGAGACAGAGTGGGACATGGTCAACACCGTTTCCTTCAAGAAGAGACCCTGTAGCAACACAGAATGTGAGTGTTCTGCTCTCTATAGTAGTGAAGTTTTCACCATTACGCCGGCAATTATTTGGTGTTTCAGCAGGATCCAGAGTTTAGTTTAGGATTTGTGGCACTTTTCTCGTGTACAAATAGAAAAGAAGTAGCCTTTTCCCACGACCGTTCAGTAAAAATGGTGAAGAGGCTCCGAAACGACTGTTGGTCCAGAAGTGCTGCGATAAAGGAAGGATGTTGCTGGGGGGGTGGGGGTGGGGGGGGGGGGCTAGGGTGTGTCCCACCAGCACCAGCATGTGTGTGTTTATCCGTGTGTCTCCGTCTGTCAGGCTGTGTGAACCACAACCACGAAAGGAATCGCTTGAACTTCAACATCACTGAACTGAAGTCGGTGACAGTAAAAGAGGAAGGTTGGACCTTCTTGATCTTCAGACTGAAGGATTCTGCCACCGCCCTGCCTGCCTTGCACTTCCACCAGGGCGGCAGCAGCGAGTTTCTGGACAGCCTGAAGAGATTCACTCTGCTGATGGAGTAAGTGCCGCCCAGCTCCGGACGATGTGTTGACCACGCCATGACGAGTGCCCGCGGGCGTGGTCAGATGTGATCCCTCAGCTGAAGGGAAGCGTCTTTGTGTTGGCAGGGCTCCGGAGGACGAGACGTGTCTGCTGGTCAGCACCCCGAACAGAGCCCTGTCCCAGTCCTTCGAGAATCTCATAGATGAGAATAACCTGGGCCTCATGACCGTAAGAGCATCGCTCATCCTGTGAACGCCGAGCATTATAGGCCGCCTTCAATAGTCCAGTCGGGGAATCACACACCATTATGACCAGTCAAACCAGCACAGCAGGATCCAGGTTCTGCTGGTTGTCATGGCAGCAGTGAATCCGCTCAGTAATTAACTCGCTGGCGTGTCTCCCGCAGAAGCTCAAAAAGGACCCATACGTCACTACGCTGGGCGGCTTCTCCAAAGTCACCAACTACATCTTCGATGCTTTCCGGGCAACCGAGGAGCAGCACCAGCGGCCTCCAGAGGAAGTGGCTGACCTGCTGGGGGAAGTCATCCCGGGGCTGGAGATCAACCAGCTGGAGGAGCCGGGCTTTGAGGTCATCACCAGGGTGAGAAAGGCCTTTATTTGCATCCGCTTATGGCCGCCGAGTTGATCGATGATGATGACGATGAAGGCGGCGTTACAGATCGACTTGGGTGAGAGACCTCAGGTGTTGAGGAAACCCCCAGTATCGGTGGAGGACTGGAGTCGACATCAGGACTCCGAGGGGAGGATGAGAGACGTCCCACATCTGAAGCAGGCCGTCTTTAAAGGGGTTGGTTAGCATAGTCGCGCGCCCTCCGCCATGTTCAGCAGGAAGTGCGTCCGACCTGTCATGTGACCTGCAGGGACTCTGCCACGCGGTGAGGAAAGAAGCCTGGAAGTTTCTGCTGGGCTATTTCTCCTGGGACAGCACGCTGGAGGAGAGGAAGGTCCTGCAGCGAACCAAAACGTAAGCGTGCCATCGCCGCTGGCCACGTCCCATCACCATGGCAACATATAAGCAGTAAAGGCTGCGTGTGGTTGCAGTGATGAATACTTCAGAATGAAGCTCCAGTGGAAGTCAGTGACCGAGGAACAAGAGAGGAGGAACTCCAGGCTGAGAGACTACCGGAGTCTGATTGGTGAGAGAAATGATCGTTCGTTACCAGGAGGGAGGGAAGCTTTTCATCGGCCACTTTGTCTCTGCAGAAAAGGATGTAAACAGAACGGACAGAACCAACCGCTTCTATGAAGGCATTGACAACCCGGGCCTGGTGCTCCTGCACGACATCCTGATGACGTACTGCATGTACGACTTTGACCTGGGTGAGACCCCCCCCCCCCCGCCCCCCGCCCGCGTGGCCCGTTCCTCTGGCCTGGCCCGTTCCTCTGGCGTGGCCCGTTCCTCTGGCCTGGCCCGTTCCTCTGGCCTGGCCCTAACAGTCCTGACTCTCCACGCCTGCTTCCACAGGTTACGTCCAGGGGATGAGCGACCTGTTGTCCCCGATCCTCTACGTGATGGAGCACGAGGTGGACGCTTTCTGGTGCTTTGTCTCCTTCATGGATCAGATGGTGAGTTGAGGGGTTTGAGCCTCCAAGCAGCCCTACAGGCTGGTGAACGTCTGGTTGTGTGTGTACAGCACCAGAACTTTGAGGAGCAGATGCAGGGGATGAAGACTCAGCTGATCCAGCTCAGTACTCTGCTCAGACTGTTGGACCTGGCCTTCTGGAACTACCTCGGTAGGAAATGGGCCGCAGCTCTGGGTCACAGCCCTGGAACCACCACCGATAAAAGTGGTTTTTCCCCAGGAACAAGTAGAGCGTGTGTGTGTGTGTGTGCAGGTGTGTGTGTGCGCGTGTGTGTGCGTGCAGGTGTGCGTGTGTGTGTGTGTGCGTGTGTGTGTGTGCGCGTGTGTGTGTGCGTGCAGATGTGTGTGCAGATGTGTGTGCGTGCACGTGCAGGTGTGCGTGCAGATGTGTGTGCGTGCAGGTGTGTGTGCGCAGGTGTGTGTGTGTGCGTGTAGGTGTGTGCGTGCAGGTGTGCGTGCAGGTGTGTGTGCAGGTGTTGTGTGCGTGCAGGTGTGTGTGTGTGCGTGCAGGTGTGTGCGTGCAGGTGTGTGCGTGCAGGTGTGTGTACTTGCAGGTGTGTGTGTGTGCGTGCAGGTGTGGTGTGCGTGCAGGTGTGGCGTGCAGGTGTGTGTACTTGCAGGTGTGTGTGTGTGCGTGCAGGTGTGTGTTGTGCGTGCAGGTGTGTGCGTGCAGGTGTGTGCGTGCAGGTGTGTGTACTTGCAGGTGTGTGTGTGTGTGCGTGCAGGTGTGTGTGTGTGTGCAGGTGTGTGCGTGCAGGTGTGTGCGTGCAGGTGGTGTACTTGCAGGTGTGTGTGTGTGCGTGCAGGTGTGTGTGTGCGTGCAGTGTGTGTGTGCAGGTGTGTGTGTGCAGGTGTGCGTGCAGGTGGTGTGCAGGTGTGCGTGCAGGTGTGTGTGTGTGCGTGCAGGTGTGTGTGCGTGCAGGTGTGTGTGTGTGCAGGTGTGTGTGTGCAGGTGTGCAGGTGTGCGTGCAGGTGTGTGTGTGCGTGCAGGTGTGTGTGTGTGCAGGTGTGTGTGTGCAGGTGTGTGTGTGTGTGTGTGAGGTGTGTGGTGCAGGTGTGTGTACTTGCAGGTGTGTGTGTGTGCGTGCAGGTGTGTGTGCAGGTGTGTGCGTGCAGGTGTGTGTACTTGCAGGTGTGTGTGTGTGCGTGCAGGTGTGTGTGGCGTGCAGGTGTGTGCGTGCAGGTGTGTGTGTGCAGGTGTGCGTGCAGGTGTGCGTGCAGGTGTGCGTGCAGGTGTGTGTGTGTGCAGGTGTGTGTGTGCAGGTGTGTGTGTGTGTGCAGGTGTGTGCGTGCAGGTGGTGTGTGCAGGTGGTGTGCAGGTGAGTGTGTGCGTGCAGGTGTGCGTGCAGGTGTGTGTGCAGGTGTGCGTGCGTGCAGGTGTGTGTGTGCAGGTGAGTGTGTGCGTGCAGGTGTGTGCGTGCGTGCAGGTGTGTGTGTGCAGGTGTGTGTGCGTGAAGGTGTGTGTGTTGAGGTGTGTGTGGCAGGTGTGTGTGCAGGTGTGTGAGTGTGCAGGTGTGTGCGTGCAGGTGTGTGTGTGCAGGTGTGTGTGTGTGCTGCTGCTCACACCTTTTGCTCCTCCCTCTGCAGAGTCCCAGGACTCAGGTTACCTGTACTTCTGCTTCCGCTGGCTGCTGATCAGATTCAAGCGGGAGCTGAGCTTCCAGGACGTGCTGCGGCTCTGGGAGGTGGGTGTCCTGGTGTCCAGGTGTCCAGGTGTCCAGGTGTCCTGGTGTCCAGGTGTCCTGGTGTCCAGGTGTCCTGGTGTCCAGGTGTCCTGGTGTCCTGGTGTCCTGGTGTCCAGGTGTCCAGGTGTCCTGGTGTCCAGGTGTCCAGGTGTCCTGGTGTCCTGGTGTCCTGGTGTCCAGGTGTCCTGGTGTCCTGGTGTCCAGGTGTCCTGGTGTCCTGGTGTCCAGGTGTCCAGGTGTCCTGGTCCACTCGCACGTGTCTGTGTTTAGGCTTTAGGAAGGAGATGAGATCAACTTAAACGTAGGAGTGTTGGGAACAGAACGTTCACGTGCCAGGTGATGAACCTTCTGTTCCCGCACACCTGCTCGTGGAGAGAAGGTTGAGGTTCGGCTTTGAGAGCCTTGTGTGACGGAATCTGCGGGTTATTTAAAGCCTCTGGTCCTCAGGTGATGTGGACGGGTCTGCCCTGTCAGAACTTCCACCTGCTGGTCTGCTGCGCCATCCTGGACTCAGAGAAGCAGAAGATCATGGAGGAGAACTTTGGTTTCAATGAGATCCTGAAGGTGAGTCTGTCTCCACAGACAAAGATGATGCACGGCGCCCTCTGATGGTCACGTGTCCGTGGTTCTGACCGGGTTTCTGTTGCAGCACATCAACGAGCTCTCAATGAAACTGGACATT
This sequence comes from Takifugu flavidus, assembly GCF_003711565.1. Classification (NCBI taxonomy): domain Eukaryota; kingdom Metazoa; phylum Chordata; class Actinopteri; order Tetraodontiformes; family Tetraodontidae; genus Takifugu; species Takifugu flavidus. The sequence continues at coordinate 9,575,410 of NC_079532.1, forward strand.
GAAGGGATCCTCCAGAAAGCCGAAGGCATCTGTTTCCAGATCCAGAACTGTAAGGTACTGTCAGTCTCTCTCTTGGGGCGCTGGGCTGGGCCCGGAATCATCTGAGGGTCGGGAGGTCACTGTCGTTCTCCCATGGATTCATTAATGAATGAGTGTATTCCTGATGTGGTTTTGCTCCGTTGGAAGCAGGATTACACAGAAATAACGAGTGTTTGTGTGAGGTCACCTGCGTCACGAGTGGCCTTTTGTCTTGTCAGGAACTGCCTCGATCCATCAGAACCATCCTGGGCCTGGAGTCGGACCAGCGCAGCTCGGAGCGAGCAGAGCGCTCGGCCCCTCCCACAGCCACAGAGCGACCGGAGGGCTGCTCCAACGGACACTTGAGAGAAAGTTGCTCTCCTGGGAGCGGCAGCGCTGCCTTCATATCGTAGTGAAGAGCAGAGACGGACTCTCGGCCAGCAGGAGAGGATGTATAAAGGATCTGAGATCACCCAGAATCTTATTTTTGTAATTTCTTGAATCATGTTGCCTCATTCATTCAGTCATTCCCTCTGTGCTGCTAATGATGTTTTCTAAAGCTCCATTCAGACGGCGCAGCCGCTGCTCCTGACAGACAGGGGGCGCCAGAGCCACAGGAGGTGACCCAGCCAGTAAAGTGCTGCTGGGAACCTTCCTGAGTGACCCAGTGATAGCTGGAGGAAAGGAGGAGGAAAGGAAGGTGATGGAGGAGGAAAGGAAGGTGATGAAGGAGGAAAGGAAGGTGATGAAGGAGGAAAGGAAGGTGATGAAGGAGGAAAGGAAGGTGATGAAGGATTGAGCTGATCATTGCTGTCATCTAACTGGTTCACAAGCATGCTGATGCGTTGCTGTTAGCATCTGTTAGCCTTACGTTGTTGGGGGGGTTGAGGTGAGAGGAGCCCATGAAGACCGTCTGAGTGACCTTTGGATGGGGGAACATTGATTAGCTGCCTGTCCATGCGTGGCCTCTCTGGTGAGGAACATACGGCTGCTCCGCATGGACCCGCTCACTGTTCAAGAGTAAACTGGAGAAGCTTCCTGGTGGCGGTGGTGATGGGTTAGATGGCAACGCTAATGAGTCCATGTTGAGTCACACTTCCTGAAACAGAATCATGATTCAGGTGTGTGACGGCTGTCGCCAGTGTCAGTTCTGTGCTAACGTGCTAAAGTCACCGTTCATCACCTTGATCCAACAGAAGCTGCCCTGTCGGAGAAACTTCACAGGTGGCAGGAATCACAACCACAACCACCCAGTTTCAGTGCTGCTAGCCTTGCTGACCTTGGCCACAGCCTTGGTGACCTTGGCCACAGCCTTGGTGACCTTGGCCACAGCCTTGGTGACCTTGGTCCAGCTTTGGTGACCTTGGTCCCAGCTTTGGTGACCTTGGTCCCAGCTTTGGTGACCTTGGCCACAGCCTTGGTGACCTTGGCCACAGCCTTGGTGACCTTGGTCCCAGCTTTGGTGACCTTGGTCCCAGCCTTGGTGACCTTGGTCCCAGCTTTGGTGACCTGGCCACAGCCTTGGTGACCTTGGTCCCAGCTTTGGTGACCTTGGCCACAGCCTTGGTGACCTTGGCCACAGCCTTGGTGACCTTGGTCCCAGCTTTGGTGACCTTGGCCACAGCTTTGGTGACCTTGGTCACAGCTTTGGTGACCTTGGCCACAGCTTTGGCGACCTTGGTCCCAGCTTTGGCGACCTTGGCCACAGCTTTGGTGACCTTGGCCACAGCTTGGTGACCTTGGCCACAGCTTTGGTGACCTTGGCCACAGCTTTGGTGACCTTGGTCACAGCTTTGGTGACCTTGGCCACAGCCTTGGTGACCTTGGTCCCAGCTTTGCTGACCTTGGCCACAGCTTTGGCGACCTTGGCCACAGCTTTGGCGACCTTGGTCCCAGCTAAAACCAACACTGCTGCTGGTTAAGGCGGCTGCGTAGCTGAAACCACATCTGAAAATGAGGAGCCTCTGAAGGTTAGCTGTGAGAACGGGAGCTTTTCTGTGTTTACCAGCATTACTTCAATAACGGGAGAGGGAATAATGACTTGATTCCTGACGTCAGATCTTTGGAGCCACTATGTCAACGACCGGATTAGAAGAATCTACATTTTGGAATGAGCAGCCTTACTGATGCAGACTGATCTTTAATTTCCTGCCGCAGGTTTAACCATTTGTGACTTGGGCTTTTTCCATGTAATCAATTCAAACTTTTGGCAATAAAATTATTTCAGGAAGGCGAATGTGTGTGAACTAATTTAACCAGCCAATCAATCTCATAAAGACTGGACATGTAATTTAGAATAAGTCCAAAATGGGAAATTTTCACATATAGACGTTGAAACATGTCGTCACCTCAGTAATAATAGACACTTGTGTGGTGATGCAATAGTAATTATAATTGTAAAGTCCAGTAGATCAGATCCACAATCAGCACCTACAGAAGCTATTAAAGGATTGGGTTGACCTTTGACCTGCTGATCAGAGGATTAAGATGTTGGAAGCACAAATATACAAACATACCTGATATCTTTGGCAATGCCTTCAAATGCTACTTTAGCTTAGCATCATGTGACCGAGAGAACGACGTCGGACTGCTGGTCGGGTTGATAAAAGCTGTGTTTTCTCCTCCAATATTAGATCAGCTGTCCAGGAGCAGCTGGGTGATGGTTCACAGAGCTGCGATGCAGACTACGCAATAAATCACCTGTATTACCCCCACACACACACACACACACACACACACACACACACACACACACACTTAGACTGGTAGAAATACAAAAGAAGCAGAAGTTATTCTGCATAATTGCACGTTTGACTTGTCTGAAATTCAAATGAAACTTCACCAGTTTCCCAGAAAGTGGCGGAAAACGATTGAATTCATGAATCTGCAGAAATGTCAGCGGCAGCAAAATGTCACGTTTGTGTTTCATGTGTGTGACGGACGTCAGGAGACGGGGGGGTATCACCTGCCATCTGCTCATAAAGCTGCTTCACAACAGGAACAAAGCGGCGCCGCTTCTGCCGCCGCCTTCGCTGCCTTTCATTTCCTGTTTGGCAGGAAATTTTCCCAGCATGCCACTGATAGGCGCCTGATTATCCAGCCTCCATCTTCCAGGTTTTATTGAAACGGCGGCTGACGGACAATCACGCGGCTCCACCTGCTCAGGGTGCGGGAACGTGCACACGCACACGCACGTCCTCTCAGAGATGTGGAACACCTGAAGGTTAAAGCAGAATTAAGCAGCGGTGAGGAACATATGGAAGCCCTCATTATTGAGCTCAGCTCAGCAGGACGTTCAGGGTCCATCAGAACGGTTCCGTCCCCGTGGAAGAGGAACCGGATGGTTCCTGCCATCACGAAGGCGCCGCCACCGCGCTGGTGCACGTTAGCAACACGTCATGTTACCGCAGGGCTGGAACGCCACCGTTCAGCAGAACAAGATGGCCGCTCTGGTGTCTGGAGCTCCGAGGCTTCCTTCCTCTCCCACAGCTCCACAGCACTGATCACCCTCGCGTTCCTGAAGGTCAAAGGTTGCTGGGCTCCTCAGGTCTCCTGCCATGTCCCAGCATGCACTGGGCTTTGTCTAAGGACTCGGGCTTAAGTGAACAGATTGTGGTCGGTGAGTTATTGCTGATGATGTTGGAGTTGGTCAAAGAGGGTTTGGATCAGTCAAATTGTGGAGAAAGGCTGGGGGAGGGTCTCCCACTGGCCCCTCCCTGCCTGTATTTAACCTGGAGAGGGGACAAGCGTCACAGACTGACACCGCGTCCACCAGTGTCACTGTGAGTGAGCAGCAGAGCAGCAGGCTGGAGCCCTGGTACTCCTACACCCACTGGTTCCCCATGGCCTCCTCCCATGTGCTGAAGCCCAGCCTGGAACCGGTGCCCAAGATGCAGCCGGCCATGATGATGTTCTCCAGCAAGTACTGGTCCAGGAGAGGGATGTCTCTGGACTCGGCCATGTTCCAGCAGCAGCAGCGCCACACCGGCGGCCAGATGGTGAGACGCCGCACATCTTCATCCTCCGGGCGCTTCGTGCCGATGAGGCGATGAGGAGGAAGGGAAGGAAAGGAGGAGCGCCTGCGTATCCCAGCAGGACGCTGCCAAACGGTTGTTAGGAGCAACCGGAGAAAGTTTCTGAGAAACCTCTTCCTGCTGCCGTCCTTGACCTTGTCCTTGATCCTTGACCTTGTCCTTGATCCTTGACCTTGTCCTTGACCTTGTCCTTGACCTTCTCAATGGGCTGCGCGTGTCGCTGTTATTTGCTTGTTTGTCACGTGTTCGTCTTGATTTCCCCACCGTTGATGTTGTCACGGTCACTTGCTGTGAAGGTCGTGAGCGTTTGTCCCTGTTGACAGTGTTGTTGTTGTTGTTGTTGTTGTTGTTGTTGTTGCTGACTGATGTTTGTGGCGTTTCCTGCAGTCCAGGCGTCCGTCCTTCTGTCCCATTAATGAAGCAGCTGACGGGGAGGCAGCTGAGGCTGCTGGGAAGACGGCCGTGATCTTCTCCCTGAAGAACGAGGTCGGCTGTTTGGTCAAAGCTCTCCGGCTCTTTCAGGTGAGCACATGGAACTACTTCCTGCTCAGCTCTTCTCTTGCATCACATCCTCCTCCAGCTGCTCGTCTCTTTTCCTCTCCGCAGGAGAAGCGCGTCAACCTGCGGCACATCGAGTCCCGGGCGTCGCGGCGCCTCACTGATGAGGTGGAGATCTTCGCCGACTGCAGCTGCGGCCCGAAGGAGTTTAACGAGCTGCTGGAACACCTGAAAGATCACGTCAACATCATCTCCTTCAACACACCTGTGCACGTGTGGTCAGCGGAGGCAGGTAGGAACACCTGACATCATGCTAATGCTAACTGATCATCTCAGTCTAACGTGCACACGTGCACCCTGCTCATTTCCTCCTCCATATGGAGATTGTTGGTCCATATTTAATAAAGTGAATCATGCTGCGCTGCTGCATTAATGCTGTATCGTGATAAAAAACCCAAGTTCTAACCTCAGCATGAAAAATATGATTTAAAAAAATCTGAAATATCAGATTTTTAACAAAAAGACGGGATCTTTGTCATGTGATCAGGACGGTTTCTGGGCTTGTAACACTGGGCTTTAGCATGCAGCTAACTTCCCTACATGCCTATTATTTGTTTTTATTCTTTGGTAAGTTTACATTTTGTATCATAAAGTTCACATTCTGTATCATAAAGTCCACATTTATGTATTTTAGTAGCTTTTATTTTGCTATCCAGCAGTTTTGATGCTAAAACATGTTTTTTTCAAACCTAGCCAAACCGCACTGGAAGCAAGTGTGTAAATTCAGCTTATTACTTACACGCGTGCGTTGGTTGTCAACGGATCGCACGATTCGTCTCTGTCGGATCGTGATCGCGACCATTAGCTCGTGTTCAGCCGGTGCACGTGAATTTGGCGCGGAACTTCTGCGGTTCCACAGTTTCGACCAATCACGCGTCTCTTCTGCCTGCGCAGGTAAATAGCAGGTATGTTACCACATAAATAAATAATGCAACAGTTTCTTCAGTGCTTTGATCAACAATTAACCACGTTTAACTTTCAACAAGTTTTTGTAAATGGGCTGGTGCTGTGACCAAGGCGCATTTCAGAGCAAAGTTCTGCGGTACGTTCCCATTTTAGATCATTTTACCACCATTTGAACTGTGTTTTCATCACTTTTGCATCAGAAGAAATCGGTTTAAGTTACATGTGAAATATTTATTACATTTTATATTTTTATTATATTATATTTTATATTACAGTGAGTTTATTTTACATGCGTCCATCTAGTTCTGAAAGAAAACCTCTGCAGAACCTTTTAACGTTCCTTAGTCCTTCCAGGAAATGAAAATGATTTTGGTGATTAATAGAAATGAAACCTTTAATTCCCTGTAAACATTCCCTGAAGAACATGCGCAGTAGTGTGGTAGTTAAACTACAGACGTTAACTACAGGTTCATGTGAGTGGTGAATGAGCCAAAGAGTCGAATCAGGCAACAGCCACAAAAATGCATCTAATAAAATAAAGTGCCACAGTCACCTCCAGAGACAGAACCGGTCCAGTTACACAGGCGCTGTCACCGTTGAGCGTTTCAGATCGTTGGAGATGACGTCGTCGGCCCTTCAGGAGCTGAACGGCTCAATAAGTCTCGGTACCGACGCTGTCGGGAAGATGAGAGGGATGCCGAAGCACTCGGGCTGGTGTGGTTGGAACGCTGGTCTCAGGGCTCAGGTGGGAACACTGGTGGGGGGTAACTGCTCTGCTCTGGTCTCCAGATGGTGCCGTGCGATAACACAAACGTGGGCGCCACATCAGACGGATCCGTCCTGAACAGTAAGACACCTGAAGACGCGTTTGTCCTCAAAGGGTTACGTAGTCGCGTATTCCCGACATACATGTGGCCCTCTTAGAACTGATCTGTGACCTTCATGGGAGGGTCCTCGCACCTCTGACCTTGGAGCCAGAGGTCTGGATGGGCCTGGATGATGTGATGATCCGGACTGTCTCTGACCGGGTCCGTTTGCAGACAGATTTCTGAGCGTGACTTCGTTACCGGTTCAATAAAAACTGAAACTTGGACTTTACGTGTCGGTGGGTTTTTTCAGGTTTGCTCAAAGTCACAGTTGATTTGGGGCTAAATTTAGCCAGTTTATTCAACTTTTATGGAGTGGTCGCCAACTCAACAGTTCTGGGTAAATAATTCAAAACTTCATTTTAAAAGTAAATAATGTTTAAATATTCCCTTGCTGTTTGTGTTGGGAAAGTGAAAAAAGTTGCCTGTATTTGTTCATTCAACTCATTTAAACTCAACTTTTTTAAGTTAATGCCTCAAAAAACTAGTGGAGGCCACTCCAAGACTGCAGCCATGGAACAAGAGATGATCTTGCATAACTAAATCAATATTCATGCGACTGGTTTCCACAAACATTTGGAGTTGATGCTAACGGGGAGAATTCAAGTGTTTGTATTTGTGTGCAGCTTCGGTGCCGCCGACAGACTGCGGTTTTTCCAGATTAGCCTCCTCAGCTGGGGCTCGTCCCTAACCCTAACCCTAACCCTAACCCTCAGCTGGGGCTCGTCCCTAACCCTAACCCTAACCCTAACCCTCAGCTGGGGCTCGTCTCTAACCCTAACCCTAACCCTAACCCTCAGCTGGGGCTCGTCTCTAACCCTAACCCTAACCCTAACCCTCAGCTGGGGCTCGTCCCTAACCCTAACCCTAACCCTAACCCTAACCCTCAGCTGGGGCTCGTCCCTAACCCTAACCCTAACCCCAACCCTCAGCTGGGGCTCGTCCCTAACCCTAACCCTAACCCTCAGCTGGGGCTCGTCTCTAACCCTAACCCTAACCCCAACCCTCACCCCAACCCTCTTCCTACCCCTAACCCTAACACACTTACAAACATAGAGGACAATTCAGGGGGAGTCCCGGACCCACAGACCCCAGCCTTCCCACAAAAATCACAAATCATACCATTCATTTCTACTTTTTCACATAGAACCACAACCTTACAGTACACCATTAAACAAAACTTTTCAACCATACTACACCAACATCCGGCCTTCTATAACCACAAGATTATCCTAGCACACAGAAAAAACAGAAACCTCCATTCCATACTCACCACATCCAAATTCCCGGACCAATTCATCGCACCCCGACCCAGACATAGTCAACACTATCGAGACAGAAAATTCATTCAAAACACATACACTGGTACAGGGTTCCCCACACTAGGCCTCACTTCCATCCATTCCACCAACGTAGTCTACATCATCACATGCACCCTCTGCAATAAACATTATATAGGTGAAACACAAAATTCCATACATACCCGTCTAACACAGCACCTTTACAATATAGCAGGAAGTCGACTTGGCACCACCCTTGTCCGCCACTTCCAAGAGCATCCAGTCAGCCACCTTATCATCTCGGGGCTGGAAACCAATAACAGCTGGACAGTGGGACAGAGGAGAAGAGCGGAACGCATATGGATCAACAGATTAGGCACAAAGACACCACATGGCCTCAATGAACATCCATAGAACCTATCTCTCCCAATCAGCCAATTTAGACAACTTAACATTCTTACAAACTGAACCAGTCTTTTATCTACCATGGATCGACCCATTTATTTTCTACCCTGCTTTTATTACATAACTTCGTTTTCTCTATTTTATTTTTCAATTTATTTTTATTTTTATTTATATTGCTTCCCCCCCCCCCCCCCCCCCCGGGGGGGCCCTCACCCTCCGCACTCCCCTGCTCAGGGATCAGTAGGCCAGTGCAAAAATAAGTTTTATATCCAAACCCTGAACCCTAACCCTAACCCCAACCCTAACCCTCAGCTGGGGCTCGTCTCTAACCCTAACCCTAACCCTAACCCTCAGCTGGGGCTCGTCTCGAACCCTAACCCTAACCCTAACCCTCTAACCCTAACCCTCTAACCCTAACCCTAACCCTCTAACCTAACCCTAACCCTAACCCTCTAACCCTAACCCTAACCCTCACCCTCTAACCCTCTAACCCTCTAACCCTAACCCTAACCCCATAACCCTAACCCTCTAACCCTAACCCTAACCCCATAACCCTAACCCTCTAACCCTCTAACCCTAACCCTAACCCCATAACCCTAACCCTCTAACCCTCTAACCCTAACCCTCTAACCCTAACCCTAACCCCATAACCCTAACCCTCTAACCCTCTAACCCTAACCCCATAACCCTAACCCTCTAACCTCTAACCCTAACCCTCTAATCCTAACACTAACCCCATAACCCTAACCCTCTAACCCTCTAACCCTAACCCTCTAACCCTAACCCTCTAACCCTTTAACCCTAACCCTCTAACCCTAACCCTCTAACCCTAACCCTAACCCTCTAACCCTAACCCTCTAACCCTAACCCTCTAACCCTCTAACCCTAACCCTCTAATCCTAACACTAACCCCATAACCCTAACCCTCTAACCCTCTAACCCTAACCCTCTACCCTCTAACCCTAACCTCTAACCCTTTAACCCTAACCCTCTAACCCTAACCCTCTAACCCTTAACCCCTAACCCTCTAACCCTAACCCTCTAACCCTAACCCTAACCCTCTAACCCTAACCCTCTAACCCTAACCCCATAACCCTAACCCTCTAACCCTAACCCTAACCCCATAACCCTCTAACCCTAACCCCCTAACCCTCTAACCCTAACCCTAACCCCTCTAACCCTCTAACCCTAACCCTAACCCCATAACCCTAACCCTCTAACCCTAACCCTAACCCTAACCCTAACCCTCTAACCCTCTAACCCTAACCCTCTAACCCTAACCCTCTAACCCTCTAACCCTAACCCTAACCCTCTAACCCTAACCCTAACCCTCTAACCCTAACCCTCTAACCCTAACCCCATAACCCTCTAACCCTAACCCTAACCCCATAACCCTAACCCTCTAACCCTCTAACCCTCTAACCCTAACCCTCTAACCCTAACCCTAACCCTAACCCTCAGCTGGGGGTCGTCTCGAACCCTAACCCTAACCCTCTAACCCTAACCCTCTAACCCTAACCCTCTAACCCTAACCCTAACCCTCTAACCCTAACCCCCTAACCCTAACCCTCTAACCCTAACCCTCTAACCCTAACCCTAACCCTAACCCTCTAATCCTCTAACCCTCTAACCCTAACCCTAACCCTCTAACCCTCTAACCCTCTAACCCTCTAACCCTAACCCTCTAACCCAACCCTAACCCCCTAACCCTACCCCTAACCCTCAGCTGGGGCTCGTCTCTAACCCTAACCCTAACCCACAGACGGAGACGATGTTCCCTGGTTCCCCATGAAAATCTCCGAGTTGGACCAGTGTTCCCACCGAGTGCTGATGTACGGAACTGAACTGGACGCGGACCATCCTGTGAGTGACCCCTGACCCCTCCAGGGGAGCTGGAGGCGGCTGCGCAACACTAACAGCTGATTTTTGCTTCCTGTCAGGGATTTAAAGATGAAGTTTACCGTCAGAGGAGGAAGTACTTTGTAGAAGTGGCCATGAATTATAAATTGTGAGTCATTTTTCCTTAATTCTGACCTTTGAAGCCTGTTTTTGTTGCGTGGCTCAAGTCGTGCTCTGCTCGCCAGTGGCCAGCCCATCCCCCGGGTGGAGTACACAGCCGAGGAGACCAAGACCTGGGGCGTGGTCTTCAGGGAGCTCACCAAACTGTACCCGACTCATGCCTGCAGAGAGTACCTGAAGAACCTGCCGCTGCTCTCCAAGTACTGTGGCTACAGAGAGGACAACGTCCCGCAGCTGGAGGACGTCTCGCTCTTCCTCAGAGGTCTGATGCACTTCCTGTCACCAACATGCAAGCTCACGCTAGGCCACTGACCTGTGACATCACACAATATCAAGGCAGACGTGGCCTCAGTGACCATGGGGACACATGTGACCTCATGTTTGCCGTGACCTTTGACCCTTTACTCCGATACTCGATCACACATTTATGCTTTTGAGGTACGCGTTTTGATTGGAACTCCAAGTTCTCCATCACATCTTATAGTTTGGGCATAAATCCACTTTTTATGCACTCTGCCACAATAACAATTTACTTACTCGTTCATTCAGTTAAAGGTTAGTTCCCAGCAAACATGGAGCATTTTTACATTTGATCCCACTTCCACGCCAAAAACGAGGCAACGGCTGTGACTTTAGAAAAGCTCCAGACTCGTGATCTGAATACACACTCCAGAAGACAAACGTCTCGCTGTGCTCATTTTGAGACTTAATGAGATACTTGAACTGAGCCAAGCAAACACTTGGCAGCCGTTCAGAGGAACGGGAGGATGTTTGGACAAGACAAGTGGTCCCGTCAGAGCAAAAGCAACCAGCAGCAGCACTGACGGAGAGCCACCGGTGTCTTTCAGAGAGGTCCGGGTTCACGGTGAGACCGGTGGCGGGTTATCTGTCTCCCAGAGACTTCCTGGCCGGCCTGGCCTACAGAGTCTTCAACTGCACCCAGTACATCCGTCACAGCACCGACCCGCTCTACACGCCCGAACCGTGAGTTACACGTGGGATCAAATGCTCAACGTTCAACATGTTCAATTACGTCTTTTTCAGATTTGCTGCACTGAAGCTTGTAGCAGATAAGAATTTAAGTTCATTAGTGCTAAACTGTAGGCCTGGTCACCATGGAAACTGCTGCTCGGCGGTCACGCGTGTCTTCTGAACGTTGTCTGGTTTCAGGGACACGTGCCACGAGCTCCTGGGACACGTTCCTCTGCTGGCAGACCCCAAATTCGCTCAGTTCTCCCAGGAGATCGGCCTGGCTTCCCTGGGAGCTTCGGATGAGGATGTTCAGAAACTGGCCACAGTGAGTGTGACGGGACGCCTCTTTGCCCGGCGGCGCCCCCTACGGGCGGGGGTCACCAGGACGCCACCTCAGACTAATTTAGCAACAACTGAATAAAGTCAGCCGGTGATCTTCTCCACGTGTGATATGTAAAAGATGTCGCAGTGTTTATTAATAGCTGCTCACCGACCGACACACCTGCACTGGTGGTATTCACCGAGCTGTCTGCGTCTCTTGGACAGTGTTACTTCTTCACCGTCGAGTTTGGGCTGTGCAAACAGGACGGCCAGCTGAGGGCTTATGGAGCTGGGTTACTGTCGTCAATTGGAGAGCTGAAGGTAAGTCAAGTCTAACCCTCACCCTATTGAAAGCACGAGATAAATCATACATGAAGAACCTGTGGAGCGGTGAAGGCTGTGAAGATGTGCTGGGAAATGTGTTTACATGATTATCCTGACCACCAGAGGGCGCTGCTCTCTGCAACGCGTGGATAAACGATCAGTTATAGATTCATCATAATCTGTGTGTGTGTGTGTGTGGTGTGTGTGTGTGTGTCCAAGCATGCCCTCTCAGAGGAGGCCTGTGTGAAGGTGTTCGAGCCAAAGACGACCTGTACGCAGGAGTGTCTCATCACCACCTTCCAGGAAGCTTACTTTGTGTCTGAGAGCTTTGAGGAGGCCAAAGAGAAGATGAGGTAGAGAAGAAACAACAGGACAGACGACCACAGACCGCACGCCATACGTGCTTTACGTTCCACGTAGCAGTCCGTAAACGCCCTCATTGCACGTTAACGTGTTTCCACCTATCAGAAGAAGACTTTAGAAGCTTCCACCCAGAAAAAGAAAGTCTTCTTTTATTTGTTTGTGAGGTTTTTCTGGTGGAAAATGAATCTTGTGTATTTGCCCATCAAACCTCTGAGGTCATTTCAATCAAAGGTTTTCCTTTAAAACATTTAAGGCCACATTTAATGCACCTTTTCTGCTTCAGGGACTTCGCCAAGACAATCAAACGCCCGTTCTCGGTGTACTACAACCCGTACACCCAGAGCATCGACCTGCTGAAGGACACCCGCAGCATCGAGAACGTGGTGCAGGACCTGCGCAGTGACCTCACCACCGTCTGTGATGCTCTGGGAAAGATGAACACCTACATGGGCATCTGAAGCCCCGCCCAGCCCGCCGCTCACCTGTGCATCAGCTGTTTCCTCAGGTGTTAATGCTGTGGTGAACGTGTTGATGTTGTATTCCATCGCTTTCTCCGTTGGTTTGTTTGAGGAAACTATCTGAAAAATTTCAAAATAAAATAAACATAGTTGGAGCTGCTTGACTCATTTATGGTCTGATGGACGTGGGAGCGAGGAGCTCGATGATGGGCGGGGCATGATAACTGTGACGGAAGGTGATGGACAAACTGAAGAGAAAGGGAAAGGTGCGTCCATAAAGATTCTGTGTTCAGGTGTTCCTTCAAAGGAATATCAAAATCATGGAAGTCAAACGCCCATTATTCCACCTGACTCGAGTACATAAGATATTATAGTTAGTGGGTCTGGTCAGGTGGCTCGACGGCTCCCCCTGGAATCCAATTTCATTGTCAGAATAAAGAAAAAAGAGGGCGGAGACACCCAACATCACTTCCCTAACCCTAACCCTCTAACCCTCTAACCCCTAACCCTCTAACCCTAACCCCCTAACCCTAACTCAAGCCTAACCCTCTAACCCTCTAACCCTAACCCTAACCCTCTTACCCTCTAACCCCTAACCCGAACCCTCTACCCTAACCCTAACCCTAATCCCTAACCCCCTAACCCTCTAACCCTAACCCTAACCCTAACCCCTAACCCTCTAACCCTAACCCTCTAACCGCACCCTAACCCCCTAACCCTAACCCTCTAACCCTACCCCCTAACCCTAACCCTCTAACCCTAACCCCCTAACCCCCTAACCCTCTAACCCTAACCCTCTAACCCTAACCCTAACCCTCTAACAACCCCTAACCCTCTAACCCTACCCAACCCCTACCCTCTAACCCTAACCCTCTAACCCCCCCCCTAACCCTCTAACCCTAACCCCCTAACCCCTCTACAACCCCTAACAACCCCCTAACCCTAACCCTAACCCCTAACCCCTAACCCCCTAACCCTCTAACCCTAACCCTAACCCCTAATCCCTAACCCCTTAAACCCTCTAACCCTAACCCTCTAACCCTCTAACCCTAACCCTAACCCCTAACCCTCAACCCTAACCCTCTAACCCTCCTAACCCTCTAACCCTCTAACCCTCTAACCCTAACCCTCTAACCCCCTAACCCTCTAACCCTAACCCTCTAACCCTAACCCTCTAACCCCTAACCCTCTAACCCTAACCCTAACCCCTACCCCCTAACCCTCTAACCTCTTAACCCTGTTCTAAAAACCCTCACCCTAACCCTCTAACCCTAACCCTCTAACCCTCTAACCCTAACCCTCTAACCCTAACCCTCTAACCCTCACCCTAACCCTCTAACCCTAACCCTCTAACCCTCTAACCCTCACCCTAACCCTCTAACCCTAACCCTCTAACCCTCTAACCCTAACCCTCTAACCCTAACCCTCTAACCCTCTAACCCCTAACCCTTTAAACCCTAACCCTAACCCTCTAACCCTCACCCTAACCCTAACCCTCTAACCCCCTAACCTCTACCCTAACCCCTACCCCTAACCCTCTAACCCTAACCCTAACCCTCTAACCCTAACCCTAACCCCTAACCCTCCTACCCTACCCTCTAACCCTACTAACCTAACCTCTAACCCTAACCCCTACCCTCTAACCCCTAACCTCTAACCCTCTAACCCACCCTCACCCTAACCCTCTAACCTAACCCTCTAACCCTCTAACCCTAACCCTCTAACCCTAACCCTCACCCCACCCTAACCCCTCTAACCCTAACCCTCTAACTAACCCTAACCCTAACCCCTAACCCTCTAACCCCTAACCCTCTAACCCTCTAACCTCTAACCCTCACCCTAAACCTCTAAAACCCCTAACCCTCTAACCCCCTAACCCCTCTAACCCCTAACCCTCTAACCCTAACCCCTAACCCTCTAACCCCCTAACCCTCTAACCCTAACCCTCTAACCCTCTAACCCTCTAACCCCCTAACCCTAACCCCTAACCCTCTAACCCCTAACCCTAACCCTAACCCCTACCCCTCTACCCTAACCCCTAACCCTCTAACCCTAACCCCTACCCCTAACCCTCTAACCCTCAACCCTCTAACCCTAACCCTAACCCCTAACCCCTAACCCCTAACCTCTAACCCTCTAACCCTCTAACCCCTAACCTAACCCCTAACCCCTAACCCTCTAACCCTCTAACCCCCTAACCCTAACCCTTACCCTCTAACCCCCTAACCCTAACCCTAACCCTAAAACCCTAAACCCCTAACCCTAACCCCTAACCTCTAACCCTACCCTAACCCCTAACCCCTAACCCTCTAACCCTAACCCTCTAACCCTCTAACCCTAACGCCTAACCCTCTAACCTAACCCCCCAAACCCTCTAACTAACCCTCTAACCCCCTAACCCTCTAACCCTCTACCCTCTAACCCTACCCTCTAACCCCCTAACCCTAACCCTCTAAACCCTCACCCTAACCCTCTAACCCTAACCCCTAACCCTCTAACCCCTAACCTCTAACCCTCTAACCC
>NC_079532.1:9590556-9665556 GCF_003711565.1 Takifugu flavidus
TTCAACAAGTGATGAATTATTTATTCCACCTTTTATTCTCGGAGAACTGCTCCTTGTTTTGACGCACTTTGAAATGAATCCTGTTTCAAATTCACCTCACCAACAGCGCGGTTTCTGGAACGTGTGCTTTTATTGTGGTGATGGGTCCTAACATCCGGTTTGTTACGCACCCTCACCAGCGCGCGCTTCACGCGCGTCATGTTGGTTCTCCGGTGCTGCGCACGGAGGACGTTCGCGTGTTTTCTCCTCCTCCTCTTCATCAAAACCCAGAACGAGAAAAACAAAAGATTTTTGCTCCCAATTTTCTCGGGAAACGCGGGACAAGAGGAGCCGGAGGACGCGGACTTTCCAGTGAAGTCAGGCGGCGGCGTCCATGCGGTTCGGCTCACAGGTGAGTTCCGACCCGCCCGCTCGGTGTCTACAGCTGGTGTTCGTTGACCGGAGGAGCCGGTCTGTCCCGTCCCCTCTGTCCCGTCCCCTCTGTCCCGTCCCCTCTGTCCTGTCCCCTCTGTCCCGTCCCCTCTGTTGACATGTTAATGATTCTGTAAATGTTCCTTCTTGAATAGAAAAGATAGTGAATGATTTAAAAGATTATTCACACACACACACACACTCACACACACACACACACACACACACAACACACACTCACACACACACACACACACACACACACCACACTCACACACACACACACTCTTAAAGCTCAGCTACAGTGATCTGAGTGCATTTGTTACCTTAGTGTTGTGAAGGGAACTGATGGTTGGTTTACCTGTGCTGGATGTGCCGTCTCACCCGGCTCACCTGTCTCACCTGTCTCCACCCGTCTCACCCGTCTCCAACCCGTCTCACCCGTCTCACCCGTCTCACCCGTCTCCACCCCCTCTCACCCCTCTCACCCGTCTGCTGTTCCGGTCCAGCTGCTGTGCATCAGTGTGTGTTGGGCTGCAGAGCAGCAGCAGCTCCTGTCAGAGAGACAAGGAGCTGCTCTGTGATACCTCTGAATTATTTCTCCCTCAGCTAAAAATACCTGAAGGACGCGTGACTGAGCAGCACCGCTCAGCCCGGCCCGGGTCCGTGGTTCTGAGGCTGGCTGGTGTCAAAGAATAAAGTGACACAGGCGCCAACATGGCCGCCAACACGGGCGCCAACACGGGCGCCAACACGGGCGCCAACAGGGCCGCCAACACGGGCGCCAATGTGAGGGTGATGTTTGGTCACCCGCGCTGTTCGTTTACTAGACTCAGATCAACCACACAGACAACAGGAGGCCTTGCAAGGGGGAGCCGACGAGCAGTTCAAGCTTCCTCTCTCAACTCCGTCCGTCTGCTGCTCGCTCTCCTCTTTTATTTGGTGCACACAACATTTATGTCAATCTGACCTCATGATTCCTTCTCCGACTTCCTCGTGTCCTTGAACATGGTACCTCTCAGTGCTGGGTACCTAACAGCATCAACACTTGGTTCAAACACTCATACATTCCTTTTCTTAAACATTCCTTAAACATTCTAAATCTACTTACTATACTCACTATAGCATTGAAACGATAACAACAACAATAATTCTTCTCACATTTCCCTCCTGTTTATCGTTAAATGCGTCTAGATTCTCATCATCAGTATTACATCTTTTCATTTCATGAAATTTAAATGCATTACGTCATTTTCCTAGAAACACATTTCTTACACTCAGAGTTCAACATGGGTGCAGCTTAAGACATCTCAAACATTTCATTTACATCTTGCATCACATTTGTCCATTCTTCTTCTGATTCCTCTTCATCGTTGTCCAGTAGAGATCGTTCTTCCACCTGCAGCAAAGTACTAGTAACAGCTGATCCCACGAGTCGGCCAATGCAACCCCGAACAAGAGGTACTACACAGCAAGCTAGTATGGCTAATACTAGCCGCACTATCCCTGTCATCATTCCTATCTTGAACAGTAGTTCCCTCCACCTTGACAGCATTCCTGTAAACCAGTCTGGTGGAGGACTACCATCATCAATCATAG
This sequence comes from Takifugu flavidus, assembly GCF_003711565.1. Lineage (NCBI taxonomy): Eukaryota > Metazoa > Chordata > Actinopteri > Tetraodontiformes > Tetraodontidae > Takifugu > Takifugu flavidus. Next base: position 9,592,567 of record NC_079532.1, read on the forward strand.
CTTTCTGTAGTTTAGTTAAATTTCTCAATGCGCTATCTATCAGGTGACCGTCCGCATCATTCTCTGGGATGAACGTACAACAGTAATCTCCTACCATTGCACAAACTCCTCCCTGGGGGGCCGTTATGAGATCTAAGGCCATCCTATTCTGCATGGTCATCAGTCTTAGCGCTGTCATTTCTTCCTTGACTCCTGTGAGAGCAACTTTTGTCAAATTAGTAAATACTTTCAACCTGTAATCAACTGTTTCCAATCTCAATATGTTCTTTCCCCACCATCCCTTATCCACTAATTGCCTTTGTCTCCTGGCGCGAAAGCGGGATAGTTACATGTACAGTTATAACCTTCTGGACACCTCTGTGTTGCTTCATCTAAGGTATATGCACCACATAAGTGCCGGGATCATCAATACACTCCTGTTCACACTGTTCGGAACTTTTATTTTGCTGTAGACACGTTTTCCGATAAGGCCGACCAGTTGGAGTGTTAAACCTCACATCACGATTGACTCCCAGTGCGCATGACGTATAAACAACTTTACAGACATCCTTGTGTAACGACCCCAAATCTCTACCACCACTCCGTGCATAACAGTATGTGAGATTCATCGCACCTAGCACAGGGAATCTGAATCTACTGGCTTTCCCTGCCATTGTCCGTAGTGGCAACACGGCCGCCAACACGGGCGCCAACACGGGCGCCAACACGGCCGCCAACACGGCCGCCAACACGGGCGCCAACACGGCCGCCAACAGGGCCGCCAACACGGGCGCCAACACGGGCGCCAACAGGGCCGCCAACACGGGCGCCAACACGGCCGCCAACACGGCGCCAACACGGCCGCCAACAGGGCCGCCAACACGGGCGCCAACACGGCCGCCAACACGGGCGCCAACACGGCCGCCAACACGGCCGCCAACACGGCCGCCAACACGGCGCCAACACGGGCGCCAACACGGGTGCCAACAGGGCCGCCAACACGGGCGCCAACAGGGGCGCCAACACGGGCGCCAACACGGCCGCCAACACGGCCGCCAACACGGCCGCCAACACGGGCGCCAACGCGGCCGCCAACGCGGCCGCCAACACGGCCGCCAACACGGCCGCCAACACGGCGGTGGGACAAAGGTCGATATCCCAGCAGCTGATCAATCACCAGAGTGATGATCCTGTCCAGGATCCTCGTCTCATCCCGACCCCCCAGGGGGTCTCGGGCTTTGATCCAAATGTCACGGTGGCGGATTAAAGCGACAGATGTAGACGCGTGTGTGTGTGCACGAGTAGCCAGGCCAACCACAACAGAGGCTGAAACACACACACACACACACGCACACGCACGCACGCACACACACACACACACACACACGCACGCACACACACACGCACACACACACACGCACGCACGCACACACACGCACACACACGCGCACGCACACACACACGCACACACACACGCGCACGCACACACACACACACATGCATACACACACACACACAAGCACGCACACACACACACACACGCACGCACACACACACACACGCACACACACACACACGCGCACACTTCCAGGAGTGGATCCTCACTGTCCGCGGCGCCGGTCCAGGATCCCTCACCTGCAACGTGAGCACTGGCCACGCCCTCTGTGGAGGTCATGTGATCTGTTGCTGCTTCCATCCCAGAATTCTCTGATTTTGAGTGATGACGGATTATTGAGCTGAAGCGTCGCCAGATTGGACCTGTCTTCAGGCCGTCCCGTAAGATTACGGGGGATTACCTCCGCAGGTCGGGGGGGCTCCGGCCCTCAGCGTATCGGGGGGCGGCTCAGCGGATTAGCATTGTGATTGTTCTGGTGGTGCTTACAGTATATTTCTGTCCATCCCAATCTGTGGGGGGGGGGGCACGAAGATGCCTCTGCCTGGTCAGGGAACTTCAGGTGAAACCAGAATATCTTTAAACCCAGAGGATGTGGACCAGTCGTGACCCTGCAGGTCCCTGAAGGTCGCAGGCTCCACCAGCTCCACCAGCTGACTCCTCCCAGCTCAGAACCAGCTCAGAACCAGCTCACAACCAGCTCAGAACCAGCGGCGTGTGTGGACACCTGAGCCGGGACCAAATGTCCTGCAGGCGTTTGTCTCCGTGCAACTAAATATCCAGTTTTGGGTTGCTGCTGGAAACTGTTCCCAGTTAATCAGCCTGCGTGGGGGTGTTCTCCAGTCCTGGGGGGGGACGCGTTGGGTCCTTCATCAGTGGCTGGAGCTGTGGGGGGGCGTTTCCAGATCAAATATCAGCATCTAGGAGGAAGCAGGATGGCCACGCCTCCTCACGCCTCCTCACGCCTCCTCACGCCTCCTCACGCCTCCCCTCGCCTCCTCACGCCTCCTCACGCCTCCCCCCGCCTCCTCACGCCTCCTCACGCCTCCTCACGCCACCTCACGCCTCCTCACGCCTCCTCACGCCTCCTCACGCCCCCTCACGCCTCCTCACGCCTCCCCCCGCCTCCTCACGCCTCCTCACGCCTCCCCCCGCCTCCTCATGCCTCCTCACGCCTCCTCACGCCTCCCCCCGCCTCCTCACGCCTCCTCACGCCTCCCCCCGCCTCCTCACGCCTCCTCACGCCTCCTCACGCCTCCTCACGCCTCCTCACGCTCCCCCGCCTCCCCACGCCTCCTCACGCCTCCTCACGCCCCCCACGCCTCCTCACGCCTCCTCACGCCTCCCCCCGCCTCCTCACGCCTCCTCACGCCTCCTCACGCCTCCTCACGCCTCCCCTTGCCTCCTCACACCTCCTCACGCCTCTCACGCCTCCTCACGCCTCCTCACGCCTCCTCACGCCTCCCCTCGCCTCCTCACGCCTCCTCACGCCTCCTCACGCCTCCTCACGCCTCCTCACGCCTCCCCTCGCCTCCTCACGCCTCCTCACGCCTCCCCCCGCCTCCCCACGCCTCCTCACGCCTCCTCACGCCTCCCCTCGCCTCCTCACGCCCCCTCACGCCTCCCCTCGCCTCCTCACGCCCCCTCACGCCTCCCCACGCCTCCTCACGCCTCCCCTCGCCTCCTCACGCCCCCTCACGCCTCCCCACGCCTCCTCACGCCTCCCCACGCCTCCCCACGCCTCCCCTCGCCTCCTCACGCCTCCTCACGCCTCCTCATGCCTCCCCACGCCTCCTCACGCCTCCTCACGCCTCCTCACGCCTCCCCACGCCTCCCCACGCCTCCCCACGCCTCCCCTCGCCTCCTCACGCCTCCTCACGCCTCCTCATGCCTCCCCACGCCTCCTCACGCTCCTCACGCCTCCCCCCGCCTCCCCACGCCTCCCCTCGCCTCCTCACGCCTCCTCACGCCCCCCACGCCTCCTCACGCCTCCTGTTCCTCCCCAGCGTCCCTCTTTCAAGCGTCTTATCGCTGAAAGCTTTCCCGTGTTCTGCTCAGCATTAACTCGCTCTCGTGTCCCAGAAAAGGAACAAAAATGTGGATTTGTGTCCCGCTTTATCGTTCTGTGCTGAGGAGCAGAAAGGAACGGCTGCTAAACCAATCAGGCTGTGATAAGAAGATGAAGCTGCTCTCGTTTCAGCGGCGCTAAATCCACCCGAGCGTCCCCGAGCGGCACCACGGCCCTGCTAACGCTAACGCTAACGCTAACCTTTCTGTGTCCGGCACGTACGCGCCCAGGATAAAGGGCAGCTCTATAAACCCCGGAAAATGCCAGGATTTAAGAGAGCCCAAGCACAAGCCTGCATGGCAACGAGTCCGGGAGCCGTCTGATCAATAATTGAGGGTTTTTGGAGGTCGCCGCCACCTCCGGGTCTTTCCAGCGGAACATTTGGAGCGGCCCTCTCACAGGGCCCCGCCCTGACCGTGTGAACTGATGATGTTGAGTCTGCTGGAAACAAGCCGCAGCCTCTCCTTGACCTTCCCGACCTTCCAGGCCGTTTCCAGCTCTGTCCTGCAGGAACGCTGGCAGCCAGATGGCTCCAGGTCGGGTGGCTCCAGGTCGGGTGGCTCCAGGTCAGGTGGCTCCAGGTCGGGTGGCTCCAGGTCGGGTGGCTCCAGGTCGGGTGGCACCGGCGGCTCGGGTGAAGGTGGCGTCACATGACCACAGCAGCGCTCCAGCCTGGCAGCCTGCTCCTGGAGCCCGACTGGATCTGCTGTTTGATGAGTGTAAATGAAAGAGATCAGAACACAAACCCAAGAACCCCGTCAACACTGAGCCCCTTTGTTACTCCAGTGTTATTATCGTGTTATTACTGTCCAGTGCGCGCATTAATGCAGATAATTTTAAAAACCATCACACTGAAGAAACCTGGCCTGCTGTGCTGCTGGATGGCATCCCATAATAAGAGCTGGCAGCATGTTGCTGTGTGCAGGTCCAGCTGAAGGGGCTTCGAACCCACGGCCACACGGGGGCCATCAGAACCAAACCCCAGCCCCCGTCACATGTTTCTGATATTGGGTTCACAGGTGACGTCCCAAAGGGAGAAGCTGAACTGCCTCCGTCTCCCCCAGGGGGCGCCGTGGTGGCGGGTCTGGGTCAAGCCTGCTGGTCTTTGTCTGCACTGCGGCGCGTCCGTGGTCATGAAGCGGTCCGGCTCGCTCCTCCGGTCCGTGTGGTTCCTGGTGGTCCTGGGAGCCGCCTCGGTGCTGCTGCTGTTCCACCTGCAGGGCGTCAGCGACCCGGTCCAGCACCAGAGACCAGGTGAGTCCCCGTCCTACTGAGCGGATCAGCTGTGCAGCCCCACCCCTGGGTGGCGCTGTGTAGCAACGCCCTCTGATGTTTGACGTCCTGCAGCAGGATTCTCGCGCTTCGCTCCTTTTATTGATTCTTAAACAGATCAGGTATCGTATCGATCTGGGCTCGACCCCCCAGGAGCTGTAGAGACACGTGTCCTGTCATTGACCCGCTGCTTCACGCTCTTCCTCCAGTTACCTCCGGTGGCTCAGGGATGATCTGGAATCACTAAAAGATGATTGAGTGGACACTCGTGGATCCAGCGTCCTGTCGGGTTCCAGCGGGCCCAGGAGCTGGTTTTAGATTGTTGGTTGCATCAGTCCGAGGCTGCTCCGCTCACCTGTCCTGAAACACTTGTGCTCTCGCTGGGATGTGGCGAGTTTTTGAGGGTTTAATGTTTCATTTGACCTTTCAGCTTGTGGAGCAGATTTAGACTGCAGAAAACTGGATTAAACTGGATAAAACTGCAGAAAACTGGATTAAACTGGATAAAACTGCAGAAAACTGGATTAAATTGGATAAAACTGCAGTAAACTGGATAAAACTGGATAAAACTGGAGTAAACTGGATAAAACTGCAGTAAACTGCAGTAAACTGGATAAAACTGCATTAAACTGGATAAAACTGGATAAAACTGCAGTAACTGGATAAAACTGCAGTAAACTGGATAAAACTGCAGTAAACTGCAGTAAACTGCAGTAAACTGGATAAAACTGGATAAAACTGCAGTAAACTGGATAAAACTGCATTAAACTGGATAAAACTGGATAAAACTGCAGTAAACTGGATAAAACTGCAGTAAACTGGATTAAACTGCAGTAAACTGGATAGAACTGGATAAAACGGCGCCACGGGTCACGTTGGCGTTGGCGCTGGGTAATAAATAAACAGGAGCAGCGTGATGCTAACCTTGAGTGTCAGGAAGCTGCTGAGAGGCCGTCTGCTTCTGTATGTGCGTGTGTGGTTATGCATCATCTGCCTCTGTTGGTGTGTGTGTGTGTGTGTGTGGGGGGGGGGGGGGCATGTGTTGACTCAGGACACTTTGAACAGCGGCGCTATATTTGTTGGAGGACGTTGACATTAATGAAACATCCTGTGCAGATCAGCTGTTTTCTCTTGTCCTAATGTCTTTGTCTTTTCTTCTGTGTGGTTGTGTGCAGGTGTGCACGCGCTGCGCGCTCTCAAGTCGCCTGTGGAGCAGGTGAGTCTGTCCCGCCTCTGCGACACGCGGGGAAACAGCGACGCCTCTGGACATCTGCCGTACTGCAACTGTTTAGTCACTACTAATTAATGAATTAGGGATTGATTAATGATTGAAATGTCGGTGAATCGCTGTGTCTCTGTTCCAGAAACAGAAACGTGGCGTTCTGGTTCCTGGTGAGAACGCTGAACTCACTGCTGCAGCAAACGTCTCTTCTGCTTCGCCTGTGCAAACGTTTGAAGCCTCGAGCAGAAAGGCCGGACGGCTGGAGCGTCTGGCAAAGATGCAGGAGTCTCGGCGCCACCTGCTGACCCAAATCTGCGCCAGGTTCCAGCCGGGGGTCCGTGCCCGGTCGCTCACGCAGTGGCACCTGTCGCGGCTCTACGTGGAGGACCGCTACAAGCTGCTGTACTGCGAGGTGCCCAAAGCCGGCTGCTCCAACTGGAAGCGTGTGCTGATGGTGCTGAGCGGCAGCGCCGTCTCCACCCGGGACATTCCTCACGACACGGCCCATTATGCCAACAGCCTCCGGCAGCTGAAGAGCTACGGCCGCACGGGCGTCGCCCAGCGACTCCGCTCCTACACCAAAGTCCTCTTCGTCAGAGAACCCTTCGAGCGTCTGGTGTCTGCCTTCAGGGACAAGTTTGAGAGCCCAAACGCGTATTACCACTCTGTGTTTGGGCGGCCCATCATCACCAAGTACCGCCCCAACGCCTCGCTCGCGGCCCGCGCGCGGGCGCGGGCGTCACCTTCAGGGAGTTCGTGCGGTACCTGCTGGACGTGCAGCGGCCGGTGAAGATGGACATCCACTGGGAGCCTGTCAGCCAGCTGTGCAGCCCCTGCGTCTTCGGCTACAACTTCGTGGGCAGGTTTGAGAGGCTGCAGGAGGAGGCCAGCTTCCTGCTGCGCAGCATCGGCGCCCCCAGGAACCTCACCTTCCCCAACTTTAAGGACAGAAACCCGGGCGCAGAGAGGACGTCTCCCTCCATCACGCAGAGGTACTTTGCACAGCTGAGTGCTGCGGAGAGACAGAGGGTCTTCGACTTTTACTACATGGACTATCTGATGTTCAACTACTCCAAACCGTTCGATGACCTTCACTGAGTCCCTCCGGACCAGGGACTCGGGCACCATCCACAAGTGCGACTGGTTTCCAGCCCCTCAGCTTATTCTGAATGTTTTAATGTGTGTTTTGGTTCCTCTAAAGGCAGCTGTTAAAATAACTTGCGCACGTGCTGGTGTATTTTTGTGCAATTGTCGATAACATTGAAAAGATTTGTGAGTGTTTGGTGTTGGAACAAAGCGAGGGAGACAGTTTTGGTGGGGAGATGATGGATTCTGGCAGCAGGACAAAGAGATCTTTGTGTCTGAAATCGTCCGTCACCTCTTTGTGGACACTCGGGCGGTCTGAGGCTCCACGCCTGGGGGGGCGGTCCTGCACATCCTGCACCCCTCCACCGCCACCTCTCCTCTTCAGCTCTTTGTCTTGGAAAGCCTCCCTGAGGCATCAGCCTGCGCACGGCCTCCGTCTGTGCGACACGCTGTGTGATGCTGCTGCAGCGTCTCAACAGGCCACACGTGGGAGGATGATGAGTTCACCTTCATCACACCACTGGAGGAAATCAATCAGACCAGAAGGAACAGCCAAGAACCAGACAGACCAGTTCGATTACTGGGATCTCAGAACCAAAGTGATCATTTAGTCCTCGCGTCCTAAACTTCCAACACTCAGCTGTTGGTTGGTTAAACATCTCTGTTTCTGGACTGAAGTACTGGATGATATTGTTCTGGTTTCTGCTCTATAATCACTGAGTTCTTCAAATATGAAAGTAGCTTGAAGTCCAGAAAATGTCCATTTTTCTATATTATCACTTTTTTTCTAGCTTTGCTGCTAAATGTGTGACCTTAGAATAAAGTTCAGACCGTCGGATCAGAACTCCGATTTGCTCTTTTGCTTCAGGTCCAGTCTCTTTTTCCAAAGTGCTCAGTGACATCAGCACCACCCTCAGCTCTGAACATGAAGGTGGGGGCTTCCAGACGGAGCTGCGGCCCCTGGGGCAGGTTTGGGAGATATTTAAATCTTTAAACTGCCAACAGGATCCTTCCCCACTTCATCTAATGGAGGTATCTGCAGGCTTTCTTTAATTACAGACACACACACTTAAGTCATTTTCCTGATTTGCTCAGTAAAAAGAGGCGCATGTGCTGCCTGAGGCCCCTCCGGGCGTGCACGTGCACGTGCGCACGCTGGAGACGACTGAAGGCGAGCAACTGCTTCCCTCTGCCTCATCAAGTCTGCACGTCATTGACCTCGATCGCACATCAGTGCCTGATCAGCACTGACCCCCCCGTCCAACCCCCCCCCATCCAACCCCCCCCCATCCAACCCCCCCCCCCCAACAGGCCCCCACTGTTAATGAGGGCGGGGCCGTTGCCTGAGGGGGCCTTGATAAAACTTTAAAAACAGAGATCTAAATAACAAAAGACTCTTAAAAATGCATGAAGATGCATCATGAGTTGGATGAAGGTGCTTCAAAGGTTCATCAAAGCTAAACTGGCTCCACTGGAATACAGAAACACGTTTAAGGGCCACAGGTGCACATTTTTAAAACATTTTCTGGATTTTTTAAAAGTACCCAGGGGCCCCTCACGGCACCCAGGGGCCCCTCACGGCACAGCTTGTTTTTTGTTTCATTCTTGGTTGGACCTGGTTTAGGTCTCACTAAAGGGTTGATCAGACAATAGCATGTAGACGCTCTATAATAATAATAATAATAATAATACAATAATAATATATACACACTAGAACGTACGCATAAATACAAGAGGACAGGTCACGTGATGTTGAGAGGCGCTGTGGTGGGAGGGTTTATACCAGTGCCTTCAACAAAGTGGGCGGGGTCAGGTGTTTGAGTCCGCCCACTATTAGACTCCACCCTCGACTCAACTTCCCTAATCTTCCAGCAGAGGGCGACAGCGTCCAGCCTGGGTCCCCGCAACTGTTCATATTCCAACATGTCAAATTTTAGAAGCTGGAGGGGGGTGAAGGACAGGAAGAGGAGCTGGCAGGAGAACCACCAGCGGTCTGACACCAGCAGGCTCGGACCGGTGGGGACACGGTGGGGACACGGTGGGGACACTGGGATGGCCCGACTGGGTCTCTGCGAAAAGACCGGAAACGGTTGCGAGGACGTGAGGAGGAGAATAACCCGGTCTGTGCACGCAGCCTCGCGGCGCGCGTCTCCATCCACCAGTGCGCAATAATTGAAATGGCGCGTTTGGCCGCAGGCTGCTGGGGGGGCAGAAAGCATGACGAGAGACGTCACTGGGCTCCGGAGCCGAGGGGACGTTTGATGCTGGAACAGACGCGCTGTCGGGGAGAAGGACGCGGGCGTGCGCGCGCGGCTGCGGCACCTGGACACGCTGAGGACGTCAGAGAAAAGGCTTTTCTGAGCCGCGCAAGAACGAAGAAGCGCCTGTCTCATTGTAACCCAGTCCGGCCCCCGGGGGTCAGAAGGGCCCCGGGCAGAGCTTCCGACGGCCCTCCTCTTTATTAGCTCGCACGAGACGCTCGGGCGTATTTGGCGTCTTCTGCCTCGCGCACCAACACGCACCGTCACGCACGGGGGGCAGCGAGGATACCTGGCGGAGCGACCCCCGCATCACAGACCACGGGACGGAGCAGCAGGCGCGCGCGGCCGCCATGTCGTTGGTGTCGGTGTCCTCTCAGGTAGGAGCCGCCGCGCGGTCCTCGTGGAAAGTTTCCGGTTTTCACCGAGAACTGGGAGAACTGGGAATCCGGGGGGGGGGGGGGGGGGGGGGGGGGGGCAGGCCAGATCCCTTTGGAAATGTGACGATTTTAGGAATTACTGACAGCCGAAACGCTGGGGATCCGCTGTGGATCCGCTGGGGATCCGCTGTGGATCCGCTGGGGATCCGCTGGGGATGCGCTGTGGATCTGCTGGGGATCCGCTGGGGATCCGTCAGCTTTAACAAATACTTGGCGGTTTGTATTTTTAGGAACGATCTTAGTTTCGTTGTTTTCCGGGATCAGCGACCCACATTTATTCCACTGGGGTTGAACATGGTCAGGAATGAAGGGTCCCGGGTCCCGGGTCCCGGGTCCCGGGTCCTGGGGCAGGACCGGTGGGGGGAGCTGCGGCTTCATCTGTGGAGCAATTAATGAGAACGCAAACCTGCCCCCCCCCGCGCGGTCACGTGACTCGGTTTGTGGGTCAGATTTGTAGAATCGTGCACTTGACGTCCAGCAGATTAGAAACGGTTCGTTTGCTGTCGGAGAGCGAGGATGGGGGGGGGGGGGGTCCACAGATGCAGCGAGGGGGGGTCCAGAGATGCAGCGAGGGGGGGTCCACAGATAGAGCGTGGGGGGGTCCACAGATAGAGCGTGGGGGGGTCCACAGATGCAGCGAGGGGGGGTCCACAGATGCGTGGGGGGTTCGGGTTCGGCCCGGGGCAGAGCGGAGCGCCCCCCACAGGGCAGAGACGTTGCTGCAGCCGCCTCCTGTTCACCTTTCATGCTTCAAAGCTCCCTTTAGTCCTGGAGGGGGGTCAGATAATCCCAGAGGCTGCGGACCCCCCCCCCCCCAAACACACATAAGCACTGAGAGGTTCCTGCCTGTGTCCTCACCTGTCCTCCTCTCACAGGAGGGGCGGAGCATGTCCAGGTTGTCCGTGAGCCGCTCGCCCGTGTCCCCGATGAGCGCCCAGGCATCCCCTCCCCCGCCCAGCTCACCAAGGCCAACGCCCCCGTCCACATCGACGTGGGGGGGCACATGTACACCAGCAGCCTGGCCACGCTCACCAAGTTCCCAGAATCCAGGTGAGACCGACCACACCAGCACCTCCTCCTCCCCCTCTTCCTCCTCCTTCAGCTCCTCCCCCCCCCCCACAGCCCCTCCCCTCCTCAGCTCCTCCCCCTCCACAGCTCCTCCCCCCCTCCACAGCCCCTCCCCTCCTCAGCTCCCCCCCCTCTACATCTCCTCCCCCAGCACCTCCTCCTCCTGCACGTCCCCCTCCCCTCCCCCAGCCCCTCCTCCTCCTGCATGTCCCCCTCCTTCAGCTCCTCCCCCTCCACAGCCCCTCCCCCCCTCCCCCAGCCCCCCCCTCCCCCAGCCCCTCCCCCTCCACTCTCCTCCCCCTCCCCTCCCCTCCCCTCCCCCCCCTCCACAGCTTCCTCCCCCCCTCCCCCAGCCCCCCCTCCACAGCTCCTCCCCCCCCTCCACAGCTCCCCCCCCCTCCCCCCCCTCCCCCTCCCCCTCCCCTCCCCCAGCCCCCCCCTCCCCCTCCCCTCCCCTCCCCCTCCCCCTCCCCTCCCCTCCCCCTCCCCCAGCCCCTCCCCCTCCACATCTCCTCCCCCCCTCCACAGCTCCTCCCCCTCCCCTCCCCCTCCCCTCCCCCTCCACATCTCCTCCCCCCCTCCCCCCCTCCCCCCTCCCCCCTCCCCCCCCTCCACAGCTCCTTCCCCTCCACAGCTCCTCCCCCTCCACAGCTCCTCCCCCCTCCCCCAGCCCCTCCTCCTCCTGAACGTCCCCCTCCTCCTCCCCCTCCCCTCCCTGGCCCCTCCCCTCCCTGGCCCCTCCCCCAGCTCTGATGAGGGTGTGGCCTCTGCAGGATCGGCCGGCTCTTCAGTGGTACCGAGCCCATCGTCCTGGACAGCCTGAAGCAGCACTACTTCATCGACAGGGACGGAGACATCTTCCGCTACATCCTCAGCTTCCTGAGGACCTGCAAGCTGCTTCTGCCTGAAGACTTCAAGGTAAGAGGGAAAGCACACACCTCAGGTCGTCATGGCGACGCTCAAGCCGAGTTTAACAGCTGGCTGTTGCCATGACGAAGAGACAAGCGACCCGATTCTCATCTTTATCTGAGGTCAAAAAACACCCAGAAAAAATGGTGAACAATGTGAACCAGGACTTCCTACTGGTCCTGCTGGTTCTGGTCCTGCTGGTCCTGCTGGTTCTGGTCCTGCTGGTCCTGCTGGTTCTGGTGGTTCTGGTCCTGCTGGTTCTGGTCCTGCTGGTTCTGGTTCTGGTACTAGTCCTGCTGGTCCTGCTGGTTCTGGTGGTTCTGGTCCTGCTGGTACTGCTGGTTCTGGTCCTGCTGGTTCTGGTACTAGTCCTGCTGGTCCTGGTCCTGGTTCTGGTCCTGGTGGTTCTGGTCCTGGTTCTGGTGTGTACCAGAATCAGACCCGTGCAGGGAAAGGTCACATCCCTTCCTCAGGAGGTCATCAGAAGCAGCGTGTGGTCGTGAGCTTCTGATCCAGCTGCTCCTGATGTTCTCAGCATCCTCCAGGATTCTTCAGATGTTCTGATCCGTGTCAAACGGCCGATTTCAGAACCGAGCCCATCGGATCACAGAGATCAATAGAATCAGCAAAGAAAGAAAGAAACAGCAGAATTTACCTAAAGAACCTGAACTGAGCTCGTCCTCTTCAACCCACAGCAGCAGCCAGAACACACACACACACACACACACACGCACGCACGCACGCGCGCGCGCGCACGCACGCACACACACACACACACACACACCACACACACACACACGCGCACACACACACCACACACACACACACACGCACGCACGCACACACACACACACACACACACACACACACACACACGCACACACTCCACACACGCACACACACACACACACAGATGCGCACACACACACACACACACACCGAGTGTGTGTTTTACTAAGCTAAAGTGTGTGTGAACATATTGCATCTCTCTCATCTCTGGCAGCTTCTTATTCTACTCTAAAATACCCCCCAGAATCAGCTCCTCCTTATAAACACATCTACCCCTCGCTCTGAGGAGCAGGAGGAGCAGGGGGAGGAGGAGGAGCAGGAGGAGCAGCAGGATGAGGAGGAGTAGGAGGAGGAGCAGGAGGAGAAGGAGCAGGATAAGCAGGATGAGGAGGAGCAGGGGGAGGAGCAGGAGGAGGAGCAGGGGGAGGAGGAGAAGGAGCAGGATAAGCAGGATAAGCAGGATGAGGAGGAGCAGGGGGAGGAGGAGAAGGAGCAGGAGAGGAGGAGCAGGAGGAGGAGGAGAGGAGGAGGAGGAGCAGGAGGAGGAGGAGCAGCAGGATGAGGAGGAGTAGGAGGAGCAGGAGGAGGAGGAGTAGGAGGAGGAGCAGGGGGAGGAGGAGAAGGAGCAGGAGAAGGATAAGCAGGATGAGGAGGAGCAGGAGGAGGAGCAGGAGGAGGAGGAGGAGGAGGAGCAGGGGGAGGAGGAGAAGGAGCAGGATAAGCAGGATGAGGAGGAGCAGGGGGAGGAGCAGGAGAAGGAGGAGCAGCAGGATGAGGAGGAGTAGGAGTAGGAGGAGCAGGAGGAGGAGGAGCAGGAGGAGGACGGGGTCCCACCTCACAAAATGGTTCCCACAAGGTTGAAACTGTGTGACGGGTCGAGTTTGTGGCTGAACTGGGATTTTTAGCTTGTGGACACGTTTCCGTCAGCACGCCCCGGTTGCCGAGCAACGTGGCGCCGTCCCTTCTCTCTGTGATTGCTGCTATCGATGAGGTCAAGGGTCAGATAGTGAGAGCACTCGTGCAGTTAGCAGTTAGCGGTTAGCTGGGCCCGTGAGCTAACCGGGAGCCCGTTTGTGTCAGGACTTCCCACAGCTGTACGAGGAAGCCCGGTTCTACCAGCTGAGCCCGATGGTCCGGGAGCTGGAGCGGTGGCAGGCGGAGCGCGAGGCCCAGCGCACGCCGCCCTGCGAGTGTCTGGTGGTCCGAGTCACGCCCGACCTGGGCGAGAGGATCACGCTGAGCGGGGAGAAGGTTCTGATCGAGGAGGTCTTCCCCGAGACCGGAGACGTCATGTGCAACTCTGTCAACGCTGGCTGGAACCAGGACCCGACCCACGTGATCCGCTTCCCCCTCAACGGGTACCTGAGACTCAACTCGGTTCAGGTGAGCCGGGTTCGGACCTGCCGCGTTGTTTTCAGAATGAACCAGCGTTCATCAACCTAAAGCGCTGCCGTTTCCTGCAGGTCCTCGAACGCCTCTTCCAGAAGGGCTTCACCATCAGGGCCTCCTGCGGCGGGGGGGTGGACTCCTCCCAGTTCAGCGAGTACGTCCTGTGTCGGGACCTGCGGCCCAGCCGGGCCGTCACCAGCACCCCGATCCGGATCAAACAGGAACCTCTGGACTAGAGCTGTCAGACAACCGTGTAAATAATGTTTATGGTGAGGACGAAGCAAAGGTGGCGTTTTTCTATGGTTGAAGCTTCATTTGTTTTTATAAACGGGTATTTAATGTGCGGCTTCGTCTCCGTGTGCATTTGTACAGATGTGACCCCCCCTCCCCCCCCACACGGACACCACCTTTTAGAAATTTCTTTATTTCAATTTTTTGCAAAGGTACAAACGACTGTAAAATTGCATCACCTGAAATGCGTCAGGGTTTCATACAGAATGTAGGAAATATAAATAGTCGCAAAAATCTTGTCCTTCCAACGGCTGTCGGAGCTCCGCGACGTGACGGGGGGGGGGAGCAGGGGGGGGGGGGGGCAGTTAAAGCGTAAAAACCCTCAACCTTCACAACTAAAGTCACAGACGCCAAACTGCATCTGCACCCTCAAGTCAACGAGTCCGACGGGACCTCGTGTTTCAAAGTCGCACACCGAGCTGAAGGTTTGCTGGGGGGGGGGGGGCAGGGGAGGGGCTGGAGGAGCAGGGGAGGGACCAGGGGGAGGAGTAGGGGAGGGGCCGGGGGTGGGGCATGGGAGGGGCGGAGCAGCAGGAGGAGTGGGGAAGCGGCCGGGAGATGAGTGGGGGAGGGGCTGGGGGAGTGGGAGGAGCCGGAATAGGAGTAGGGGAGGGGCCAGATCAGTGGGAGAAGTAGGAGAGGGGCTTGGGGAGCAGGGGGAGGGGCCGGATGAGGAGGGGCTAGTGGAGGGGGAGGAGCTGGATGAGCAGCAGGGGAGTGGCTGGATGAGTGGGAGGGGCTTGGGGAGCAGGAGCAGGGGGAGGAGCATACTGCAGGAATGTGGTTTGATGGCAGGCTAGCTTCATTAGCCTGGTGTAGCCTGAGTGAGTTTCTGTGTAGGAGAACCAGCTCCCAGTGATGACTGAAACACAAACGTCTCCCCGACAGTCTCAAACCGCTACAGCAAACAGGAGCTGCTAGCGTGATTACTCAGCGATTGGAAGAGCTTAGCAAGTGGAAAACTGATTCACTGGAAACAAATGACTGGAAACAAACAGCGAGCTTAGTAATAAAGACTGGAAACGGTTAGTCTAACTTTAAAATGATTACAATTTCAAAAGAGCCAGAGAATCAGTTAAAGGGCCACTGATTACCCAAAGCTAACAATATTTACATGAGTTCACTGGAAATCAAGATGTCTTTGATCCAAGAGTAAAAAAATCCCCAGAAAATCCACAAATCCACAGTTTCCCATGTCGATTACAGATAAAACATGTTTATGGGGAGTTTTGAGGTGCAGGCAGCTGGTTAGCGTAACAAGCTAGCTTGTAATCATGGACTTGAACTGTTTTACCTCATCTCCAGACGTTAGAAGCTAACTATTGATAGCATTTGTGATGTAAAATAATCTTCTCTTCAATTTGACTAAAACTGAACACAAAGTTCTTTCTCGGGGTCCCGGTCAAAACCCTAACCCTAGCCACCCCCCATCCCATCATGCTAAAACACTGAATCGGCCGCCACCCTTTAGCTCTCTGCTACGCCACCGGACCAGAACCCTCTGGTGGCTGCAGTTGTTCCCAACGTTCCCACTGTTCCCAGTCTTTATGCTATGCTAAAGAAGCTAAGCCTGTGGCTCCCTCTGGAATCAGAAGACTCAGAGCTGAAGGGAAGACAAGTTGGAACAGCTCTCAGAGTCTGGTTTAACCCTCCGGAACGTATCAGCGTCACACACACGTGTCAACCACACACACGGAGACACACACACACGTATCAACCACACACACGGAGACACACACACGTATCAACCACACACACGGAGACAAACACACGTATCAACCACACCACACGGAGACACACACAGGGACACCACACAGGGAGACACACAGGGACACACACACGTATCAACCACACACACGGAGACACACACACACGTATCAACCACACACACGGAGACACACACAGGGACACACACAGGGACACACACAGCGACACACACACGTATCAACCACACACACGGAGGACACACACACGTATCAACCACACACAGGGAGACACACAGGGACACACACACGTGTCAACCACACACACGGAGACACACACGGAGACCACACACGTATCAACCACACACACGGAGACACACACAGGGACACACACGGAGACACACAGCGACACACACACGTATCAACCACACACACGGAGACACACACAGGACACACACACGTATCAACCACACACACGTATCAACCACACACACAGCGACACACACAGGGACACACACGGAGACACACAGCGACACACACACGTATCAACCACACACACAGCGTCACACACACGTATCAACCACACACACGGAGACACACAGCGACACACACACGTATCAACCACACACACAGCGTCACACACACGTATCAACACACACACAGAGACACACACAGGGACACACACAGGGAGACACACACGGAGACACACACAGGGACACACACACGGAGACACACACACGGAGACACACACAGGAGACACACACACGGAGACACACACACAGGGACAGACACACACACACACACACACACACGCGCTTCCTCCACATTCATTTTGCGATGCAGAACTTCCCGGCTGGTGCACATTCGTCTGACATTCGTCTGGGTTATGATGGGATGTGGGACTCTCAGCGCCGTGGCAACGGTAAAGACAGGAGAGAGGGATGAGAGAGGCACCTGTGCAGGTACGGCTGAAGGTGAAAGGACTCCAGGACCCTGCTCCCCACCAGGGTGCATCCTGGACCTCCAGGTAGGGCCGGGCCCAGTTGCATTGTGGGTCATTCTGAGCAGACGCCTCGGTGAGGAGCGGCGTGCTGGGTAAAGCGTCCGCTCACTCTCGACGTTGGCGAGGTGGTCACGCCATCGTTAGCCACCGTTGGCTAACAGCTTAGCTTCCGTCCTTCACGACCCGACAATGTGTTGCAGAAGGTCAACGGGACCCAAATGTGAAGCACAAACGCTACCGTGCTAATCCTGCCGTCTCCCGGCTAACATGATCACCAGCTCGTGAGCGGCCACGGGGGGGTTCCGGGACACTCGGGAATCTGTTCCCAGTTCTGGACCTGGACCTTGAAGGTGAAGCCAAATTCAATCTGACCAGCGCAGGGACATTAAAATAATCTGCAGTCCAAAGCTAGCGAGCTACCGAGCTAAAAACATGACACCCTTCAGAAAACACAAAGGTTAAACTAGGGGGGGCGAAGGTCCTGCGGGAGGATGCCCCAGGGTGGGGGCAGCTGCCCCAGGATGCCCCGGGGGGGGCAGCTGCCCCAGGATGCCCCGGGGGGGGGGGCATCACTTCAGCAGCGCCTTGTAGAGCAGCATAGAGCGAGCCGTGGAGCGGTCCTGCTCCAGACAGAAGATGAAGTCCCTGAGGTTAACTCGTGTGATCCGCTGACGCAGCTGCTGGCGGGACGAGCCCGGAACGGAGGGGCCGGCGCCCCCGCCCACCTGCAGGACCAGACAGGACAAGGTTAGTGCCGGGACAGAGACGCCGCGTCTTCCTGCTGATGACGCCGTCGTCGTCGTGCTCGCCATCTTAGCACAAATGCTAACACCGCGGCGGGACAGGAGCCCCTGCTCAGAACCACGTCCTGGACCAGCAGCCCGGATCTTCTCCACACCTCTGTGGCTCAGGTGTGTCAGCTGCCTGGGGCCAGGCTCCGCCCACAGCCCGCAGGTGTAGCGGGGGAGGGGAGCGGGGGGGGGAGCAGGGCGGGGGGGGGGGGGGGTGGTTTCAAGCCTGATCAGGCCTGCAGTCGCGAGCTGAAGGGTGTACTGCAGTAGCCCGGGGGCCAGCAGAGAGACAGGCAGGCAGGCAGGCAGAGAGACAGGCAGGCAGAGAGAGAGACAGCCAGAGAGAGAGGCAGGCAGAGAGACAGGCAGCCAGAGAGAGAGGCAGGCAGAGAGAGAGACAGGCAGGCAGAGAGACAGGCAGGCAGAGAGACAGGCAGCCAGACAGGCAGGCAGAGAGACAGGCAGGCAGAGAGAGAGACAGGCAGAGAGACAAGCAGGCAGAGAGAGAGACAGGCAGGCAGAGAGAGAGACAGGCAGAGAGACAGGCAGGCAGAGAGAGAGAGACAGGCAGAGAGACAGGCAGCCAGAGAGAGAGGCAGGCAGGCAGAGAGAGACAGGCAGCCAGAGAGAGAGACAGGCAGCAGAGAGAGAGAGACAGGCAGAGGAGGCGTCTCTGGTCTCCAGGTGTCAGCCTGCTGTGACCCAGGGCAGCCTGGGGGGGGCTGAGGTGACCCTCCACCTACTGGCTGAAGTGTGTTACTGCAGCTGTGGTTTAGAGGTCCTGCTCCAACCCTACGTGCACGCCGATGTGCACGTGCACATCCTGGCACGTGCACGCCGATGTGCACGTGCCAGGATGTGCGCTTGCTGCGCCCATTTTATCCCATAATGCTTTTCAGCTCAGCCCGCCACAGTGGCAGAAATGGCGAAGGGTGGGAACTTTAAAGCATCGCCCATGCCTGTAACCATGGTAACCAGATGAGCCTGGATCAGCTGATTCTGTTGTCCAATCGGTGGTGGCGAGTCCAGAAGTGGGCGTGTCAGCACCAATGTTCCTCAATCGATCTCAATGAGGATCATGTGACCAAGCTCAGGCAGCTGCACCCCCCACAGCTCCATCACTGGCTCCAGGCCAACACATAACTCACATTTCCCAGAGTGCAATGCTCCCCCCCCCCCCATCCCCCCCCCCCCCCCATCCACCCCCCCCCCCCCAATCGCCTAAATTACTCGGCTGCTTTGTGCTGGATCTGCCTGGAGGGGCGCCTGAGGCCGGATGTGTGTGTATCGAGGGTGGGGTGTACACGACACAGGCGCCACCCTCAGGGCCTAACCCCCCCAACACACACACACACACACACACACACGCACACACACACACACGCACACTGAGCTCATTCTGCAGAGCTGCCTCAGGCTGTCGGGGTTTTTCACAACACCACAACAAGCCTCCAGGCAGATACTGACCCCCTTCACTCAGCTGTGGTCACAGTCAGCCCCCCCCCACACACACACACACACTCACACACAGTCCCCCCCCCCACACACACACACTCACACACAGTCCCCCCCCCCACACACACACACTCGATGTCAGCAGCAGTGTTTGCTGTGCACACAGTTCTCCTCGTTGACCTTAGCGACTCACAACTCCAACCGTCATTTTGAAGTAACCATTTTAAAAAGACCCTTTTCAGCGTAAAGACGCCATTTTACCACGGGGGCGGCGCCACAGCGGGTGGCGAAGGCGCCCTACCTCTGTGCCCGCTGCAGCTCCACCCGGAGAGTCCAGCTTGCGTTTCTTGCGTGGCCCGATGGCGGCGAGGGCGGTGAGGTTGGCGTCCCGCTGGCGCATCTGAGCCAACTCCTGTTGCTGCATCTGGAGAAACAGGAATTCTGAGGTCAAACGGACATTCCGAGCCTTTCCCATAAAATGCCGACCGTCGCCACTCGGGGCGCCAAAGTGTTGGCAACAGTGTTGCCATGGCAGCAACACAAAATCACCAAATTCAGCAAATTGATTTGACACAGATGAAAATTCGATGTTTCTCAATAAGCTTCCAGGAAAAAACCTGCAGCCAAGTTAAATGCGTGTGTGTGAACTGTGTCTTGTTATACTTGTCAGGACCCCGTGTTATATAACGCTTTGGTCTGAACAGCTGTTGGAGTGTGAGGTCGCTCAAAGAAGTGGCAACAGTTTGACCTTTGACCCTGTGACCAAGGTCACCTGACCTAACACAGAAGCACCGGGCGGGTCCGACCTGCGGGTCCGACCCGCGGTCCGACCCGCGGTCGACCTGCGGGTCCGACCTGCGGGTCCGACCTGCGGGTCCGACCCGCGGTCCGACCTGCGGGTCCGACCTGCGGTCCCGTGTCATTGACCTGTCCTGGCTGCATATGTCAGCGCGGGGGGACCTGCGATTTACAGGTATCCCAGAATTTCAAGCCCAAATACGACGTTTGCCGTTGTCAACAACACATAAGGAGGAAGGACAGAATCAGGATAAACCCTCCAAAACGCGTCTATCTCGTTGACTTCAGCGATGTCAAAACACTGATGTCCTACTGTCCCTGAACGCCTCCTTCTACGTAGCAATCTAATGCTAATGAGGCTGTGCTCCTCAGGTAAAGCTGCTCCCGCCTGTGAGTGAGGGCTGTTTGCTGGTCTCTACCTACCTCTTTAGCCTTCTGCTTCAGGCGAGCCTGCTCAGGGTCTTCCTGTCTGGCCCGGCTCTGGAAATTCCACAGAAACGGATCAATGACAGCTTTGGCACGACATCACCACACGGCAGAGCAAGTTTTGTTTCCTCAGGAAAACAGGACGTGACCGGTGTGAGTTCCTGTACCTTTGCAGCCTTCAACAGGATCTCTCGCTCTTGTTCGTCTTTTCTCTGTTTCTCGATTCGCTCGAGCTGCTCGAAAAACCGAAGCTGAGAGCGAACGTCTGACGTTTGCTCGCAACATTCTTCATCCTGGAGGAGGCAGGAAGTGCGGATTCAGCTGGTGATTCTACTGTGAAGTGGACGTGCGAGCGTCCGTCCTCACCTTCCCCCCGTCGGTGCGGTGCTGAGCAACGGCGGAGACCTTCTCCAGCAGCGAGCGCAGCCTGGACTGGGTGGCGTGGGAGATGAAGTTGACCACCTCCAGCGGCACCTCGCTCACTCCCAGCTTCTTAGCTGAGGATGATTTGGATACGCGTCAGAAATAGAGAGATCGTAGCTAAAAATGAGCGGCCCAAGCGCTCCCACCTGCATGGAGCGTGCACGTGTTTGTTAATGTGAAGCCACAACAGCCTGTCTGCTTTACAGCCAACTCACCCATTTTTGACATCAGCCTATTTACCCAGTAATAGACTTTTACATTCTGTTACACCAAGCTAAAATTTTGGTTTGTATTCACTGTTTCTAGCTGAGGTTTTAAAGGAGTGTGCGCAGCATTAAAGCAGCTCAACAGGTCCAGTTCTCCCTAACGGAGCTGGTCAAATCTGCTCCTGAAGCTGAGGAAAACAGCTTTTCCTTCTTCTCCGCGCTCACTGGAAAAGCGCTTCTCTCACACGTGAATGTACCTGTATCCAGGATGCGGCGGTGTAACAAGCCGGCTGGGAGGAAGGACTCGTCTTTACAGGAGCGGATCTTTGTGCCCACCAGCTCAGAGCTGGTTGCTAGGATACGGGCACTTTCCTCATTAAGGTTGACGCCTGCCATGGACGCCACATCATTGATGTCATCATCGTCTCTGAGATGGAGAGAGGAAGAGGAGCGGACAGGAGGACCAAACTCAGGTTAAAATGTGGTTCCACAACTTTAAATGTTGAGAGGCTGCCGAGACATTACCTGGATCTTTTAATAATATGTGCATTCATTTTGCATTCTCTTGTACTCTGCAGCAAATGTATTGAAGAGTTTTATGCACTCATGAGAGTATTACTTCAGTCTCTCCTGCTCTGAAGTGCTGCTATCAGGGGGACAATGACAGGGCCGATTACCGGTGCCCTGCTGCCCCCTGGCGGCTCCTCGGTGAACTACAACAGTGACGCTTGACTGCATTTATTCTTTTTTAATTTATCTTATTTAATTACTCTGAACCTTCGGCATTAGCCCACACTAGAGCTTACCTGAATGTCCCGCCCCCTGGGTCACTTGGCTTCTTCTGATTGGCTTGAACTGCCAGATGAACAGGACTTTTGCCAATTATAGTTGTGGGACCTCTTACGATCGAACCTGCGATAACAAAGAATTAACGAGGTGCATCATCGCCACCCAACAGCCCGAAACAGTGACAGCTGCGGGTCACCTTGAGGTCTGATGGTCTGACTGAAGACGACCGGGGTGCGAGTCTGTACGGTCTGAACTCCCGTCCTTCCTACAGCCTGGGGGGGGCACAAGAGAAGGTCTGAACTTGGATTTCATATTTACAGGCAGATCTTTGCACTCGACATGAGACCTTCATAATCACCCTCCACCGTGTAAAGCACAGAATAATGATTAGTCTAATAATAATATTATACAGATCTGAACAAAAGTCATCAAACAGAGCGGTCCAATGAAAGGAGGTAGAACACTTCAGTACCACGGTGCTCGCGAGCGGCGTGTTCAGCCTGACGGTGGCGCCCACTGGACTGATGGGCACCCGGGGGCGTATGGTGGTGGCGGTGACCGAGCCGGGGGCAGCCAGCGGTGGCGTGGGGGGGGTCACCAGGGACTGCTGGCTGCTGAGCAGAGACTGGCGCAGGGCGGGGAGGCTTTTCTGAGGGGCAAGAACGGCAGGGGGGCTTTCAGTCACAACAGTGTTTAGATGAAGGTGTGAAGGGTCAGGGTCAGGGCCAGGGCCAGGGTCAGGGCCAGGGTCAGGGTTGGGTTAGGGTCAGGGTTAGGGTCAGGGTCAGGGTTAGGGTCAGGGTTAGGGTTAGGGTTAGGGTTAGGGTCAGGGTAGGGTCAGGGTCAGGGTCAGGGTTAGGGTCAGGGTTAGGGTTAGGGTTAGAGTTAGGGGTCAGGGCTAGGGTCAGGGCCAGGGCCAGGGTCAGGGTTAGGGTTAGGGTCAGGGTCAGGGTTAGGGTCAGGGTTAGGGTTAGGGTCAGGGTCAGGGTTAGGGTCAGGGTTAGGGTTAGGGTTAGGGTCAGGGTCAGGGTCAGGGTTAGGGTTAGGGTCAGGGTCAGGGTTAGGGTCAGGTTAGGGTCAGGGTTGGGGTTGGGTTAGGGTTAGGGTCAGGGTCAGGGTTAGGGTCAGGGTTAGGGTTAGGGTTAATGTTAGGGTCAGGGTCAGGGTTAGGGTTAGGGTCAGGGTTAATGTTAGGGTCAGGGTCAGGGTCAGGGTTAGGGTCAGGGTTAGGGGTTAGGTTAGGGTCAGGGTCAGGGCCAGGGTCAGGGCCAGGGCCAGGGTCAGGGTTAGGGTTAGGGTCAGGTTAGGGTTAGGGTCAGGGTTAGGGTTAGGGTCAGGGTCAGGGTTAGGGTCAGGGTTAGGGTTAGGGTTAGGGTCAGGGTCAGGGTCAGGGTTAGGGTTAGGGTCAGGGTCAGGGTTAGGGTCAGGGTTAGGGTCAGGGTTGGGGTTGGGTTAGGGTTAGGGTCAGGGCTAGGGTCAGGGCCAGGGTCAGGGTTAGGGTTAGGGTTAATGTTAGGGTCAGGGTCAGGGTTAGGTTAGGGTCAGGGTAATGTTAGGGTCAGGGTCAGGGTCAGGGTCAGGGTTAGGGTCAGGGTAGGGTTAGGGTTAGGGTCAGGGTCAGGGTTAATGTTAGGGTCAGGGTCAGGGTTAGGGTTAGGGTTAGGGTCAGGGTCAGTTACTGCACCTTCAGGAAGGGGATGAGGTAGGGCTGTGGGGAGGACTTCAGCTCAGCCTGCAGCCGAGAGGTGAACTCCTCAGGCTCGATCTTTGCATCCTGAAAACACACGTGCAGTCAGAGGTGGCTGAACCTGGGGGTGGGGTGGGGGGCAGAGAGCAGCTCACCAGCAGGTCCTGCACCAGGGCCTTCACATTCTTGGAGGTATCTGGGGAGGGGGAGTTGTGCGATGCCAGCTTAATGAGTGTGGCCAGGAAGTTCTTGCATTTCTTTACATTCTCCTGCATTTCCTGTTTGGGATGTAAGAGCGGCGCGTCAGACAAGCTGGGGTCAGGGTGCGGCTGGACTCTGGCACCGACCTGGGACACCACCGTGACTCTACTTGCCGCTGGAGCGGGGGCAGCGGCCGGCGTGCTGCTCTGAGGGGCGGAAGGGTTGACGGCAGGCTTGGCCAAAGGCATCCCGCCTGCTGCCATCACCGTCTGGGCGGTCGGAGCGGAGGTCATCTTGGACACCTCTGCACCACCAGGAGCCACCGCGATGGCCTGCGGAGAGAGAGGAACATGACCACAGCCTCTTGGAACCCTGGACGGGGCCTGGAGGATCGATACCTGAGGCACCACGCCGGCTCACACGGAGGAGAACATTCTGGAGGACCAGCAACACAAAGCTGTGGTTTTATATCATAGATGAACCGTCTCTGGACGGATTCTGGGGACGTTGAAGCTACAGATCTGAAGGTGGTGGTCTGAGCTCCTCGGACCACGTTATGAGACTGGACCTCCTGCTGGGACCCATAAAAGGGCTGACGTGACGAGTGCTGACGGTGTTTCTGAGCACCATCTCCAGCATCGGCTCGGAGTCATGGTAACCTGCCCACCTGAAGGGCTGCCGACAGGTAATCTGGCTTTGATCTGCTCACAGGTGAAACCCTGGTCTCTGACATCACTGGGTCCAAACCAGCACAAAGACCACAAAATGTGGCGCTGAAATGGTTGATAACACCAGAAGACTACGGTGTACGACAACTTGGTACACACACAGCTAAACATCTTGGTACACACACACAGTTAAACATCTTGGTACACACACACAGCTAAACATCTTAGTATACACACACACAGCTAAACATCTTGGTACACACACACACACAGCTAAACATCTTGGTACACACACACACACACACAGCTAAACATCTTGGTACACACACACAGCTAAACATCTTGGTACACACACACAGCTAAACATCTTGGTACACACACACAGCTAAACATCTTGGTATACACACACACAGCTAAACATCTTGGTACACACACACAGCTAAACATCTTGGTACACACACACGGCTAAACATCTTGGTACACACACACGGCTAAACATCTTGGTACACACACACGGCTAAACATCTTGGTACACACACACACGGCTAAACATCTTGGTACACACACACAGCTAAACATCTTGGTACACACACACAGCTAAACATCTTGGTACACACACACAGCTAAACATCTTGGTACACACACACAGCTAAACATCTTAGTATACACACACACAGCTAAACATCTTGGCACACACACAGCTAAACATCTTGGTACACACACACACAGCTAAACATCTTGGTACACACACACACACACAGCTAAACATCTTGGTACACACACACAGCTAAACATCTTGGTATACACACACAGCTAAACATCTTGGTACAACACACACAAACACAGCAGCTAAACATCTTGGAACACACACAGCTAAACATCTTGGTACACACACACAACAGCTAAACATCTTGGTACACACACACAGCTAAACATCTTGGTACACCACACCAGCTAAACATCTTGGTACACACACACAGCTAAACATCTTGGTACACACACACACACGGCTAAACATCTTGGTACACACACACGGCTAAACATCTTGGTACACACACACGGCTAAACATCTTGGTACACACACACAGCTAAACATCTTGGTACACACACACAGCTAAACATCTTGGTACACACACACAGCTAAACATCTTGGTACACACACACACGGCTAAACATCTTGGTACACACACACGGCTAAACATCTTGGTACACACACACGGCTAACATCTTGGTACACACACACACGCTAAACATCTTGGTACACACACACTGGCTTCTCACCTGCACTGTGCTGGTGGAGGGAGGCTGAACCATTCTGGGCTGGGAGGGGGTGGCCAGGCGGACAGTCTGAGGAGCCTGGGTACACACACACCAGACAACGCATCAACAAAGCACAAAAAGACCAAAGGAAAGCAGAGGAGAAGCATCGGCGTGACCAGGGCTCATTTTCAGATAGATAGGCAGCTACACACACAGCTAAACATCTTGGTACACACACACAGCTAAACAACTTGGTATACACACACAGCTAAACAACTTGGTATACACACACAGCTAAAAAACAAACTGGTACACACACACAGCTAAACAACTAACTTGGTACACACACACAGCTAAACATCTTGGTACACACACACAGCTAAACATCTTGGTACACACACACACACACACACACACACACACACACAGCTAAACACCAGGTTTGTGGGCGTACGCCTGGTGATCAACTTCCTGTCACAACCCCACCATGAGGGAAGCGCCCGCGGTGGCGTGGAGTGACCAGACGTCCCCCCCCCCCCGAGCCATGTTTACGTCCACGTTGCCCCCCCCCCATCCCGACCCAGTGGTTCTGCTCCCAAGGCTTGGGTTCTGGATGATGACCTACCGTAGTGGCGGTGCTGACCCGGATGGCGTGGTGGCTGTGGGGGTGGCGGGTCGCTGGGTGATATTGGCCACCGTCTGACCCTGCTGTAGCTTGGCCTGAGCCTGGGCCAGAACCTGCTGTGGGACCATGATCAGCTGGCCCGTCTCAGTCCGGACCAGAACCATACCTGAGGGAAACAGCCGAGTGTCAGTTTCCTGCGAGCAGACGAACACGTGCTTTGATCACCCACTCCCGGTTCTGGTAAATATTCCAACAGAAATGTCAGATTTGCAAATGAAGCGGGAACGCCTCCAGAACCCTGAACGGATCAAATGGATCCGACCCTCAGCTGATTCCTGAAAGCGGGTTTGGACTCCTGCTTCAGAACCTGCCTCTTCAGGAACACATGGAGGCAGAGCCCGCGGAGTTTACCTGGTTGCCATGGTGACCCGCTGTCTCTGGGACGCTTTCACAGCGTGCGCTTTGCTAACAGTTGAGCTATCAAACCTTTCTATGAACGCGGTACCGGTTCTGGCTCCCCTGGCCAAATACAGCCGTCGGCACCGGGTCACGGAGGGGGTCCGTCTCACCTGGAGGAATGGTGAAGCCCGACGGGAGCTGGATGGTGGTCTGCTGCTGAGGCCGCACCGCCAGCTGGGGCTGGGGGGCGGCCACCCTGGGCGAGCTGGCCACCAGCCCGGGGCGCTGCTGCTGCACCGAGGGGGCCACCACGGGGGAGCCCGGGGGCCGGACCACGGCCACCGGGGGCTGCTGGGCCACGCCGTTCACAGCAGGCTTGGTGTCCACCTGAGGCGGGCCCACGGGGGGCTGCTCGGCCGCGGGCGGAGGGGTGTTGGTCAGGATGACCGAGCCCCCAGGGGGCGGCTGGCTGGGCAGCAACATCTTGGGGTGCAGGCCGGGGTTGGTCTGAGCGGCGGGGGCGGAGGCGGAGGCTGAGCACTGCGCCACCAGCTGGGCGCCCTTGGGGTCCACACCATTCTGGGCGACGCTCGTGACCGGGCTCGGGTGTCTCTGCAGAGTACCAGACGTCACCTGGGACTGAGGTACCGGGAAAGTGGGCTGTGAAGCCATGGACACGATGATGGTGGAGCCGCCTGCACTGACCGTGCTGATCACCGTGTTGGCCCCGGCTGCTGGGGGGGCAGGAGCCGAGTTCCCCAACTTCACACCTCCTGGACCGCCGTTTAAACTTTGGAGTCCGGGAGAAGCGGTCCGTGTCGAGTCCCCGACGGGGACGATTGTGGTGCTGGGAGCCGCGCTCGGACCCAGGACGGCAGCCCGATGGAAGCTAGCCGCCGACGGAGTGTTCAAAGTTACGGGTCCCGGCGCGGAGGGAGCAGCGGGAGGCGCCGCAACTGTTGGGAGACTCGCGGCGGCGGCCGGCGCGGCCCCCGGAGCGACGGTGGAGGTAGACGAAGGGAGAGTTTTCCCGGGGAGCGACTCATCGGCGCCGGGTTTCTGGTTTACCCCCGCTTTTGGATGCCCTTGTTGCGGCTGCTCCAGAGACCCCACTTGATCGCGCACTTTCCCTGAGAACTGGCTGCCAGCGGCCGGAGCTCCCTCCCTTTTCTCCTCGGAATATGGTGCAGCGGGAGCCTTTCGGTCGCCGAGTTGGGATTCCAGAGAGCCAACTAAGTCGCTAACTGCTTTCTCATCCACCTCATTGAAGAGCATGTCCTCCAGTGGGTCGGAGGCTCCCGCCATCTTTGATGTTGGACCGTTGTGCAAATCGTATTTTAGAATGTACGCATGCGCGGAGGCTCGCTGCGCTTTCTGAGCACAGAAATAGAGCCGATAGAGACCCGGCGCGACGCCGCGATCCGTTCCGTGGTCTCATTAGTTCAAGAAACTAAACTTTTCCAGAAACAAACATGGGATCAGTTCGATCTGATTAAAGAACTATACGTGTGTGTGTGTATATAAGAGTGGAGAAATTCACATAAGCAGCTCAATTCTCCACATATTGTGAGTTATACCAAAAAATAATACCTAATTAATTGGAATAGCTTCAATGAGCCTCTGAATACTGTCCGAGTATCGGAGGGATTGTTTCAGTGACAGGATCCCAGCTTCAGGCAGCAGATCGCTGAGTTGTCTTGGTTTAATGAAGATTGTTTCACTTAAAAACGAGCTGCTTGTCACATTGTGACGATCTACAAGGTTGCTTTGATCTTCACCAACGATCTTTGAAAATCAAAGGTGAGAATCCAGAACATCAGAACATTATTAATAGAACTTATTTTGCAAACGTACTAACGATGCCAACTGTCAGCATGGAAATAAAACGATGAGTAAAAAAACACTGTAAAAACTACAAATAATGAGTGGGCGGTTGTTAGCCTGAAAGTATCTTCTCCAGGAGCCTCTCTGGCACTTTCAACCACAGGTAAATCCCGCTTTCAGCTACAGAACCGGAGGAAACGCAGCACGTGGCTGATTAAAGGTGTGATGTGGGTCTCAAAACACACCGCTTGAGTCGAGTTCCGCGTGTTTTCAGCACAACCGTGGGGCGTCTAGATTCTACCTGCTACAGATCTGGATCGCGCTGCCCGACGAAACCTCGCGATATTTCCGCTTCCCGCGAGCCTCCGCGCGCAGACGTGCGATGGAGGATGAGGGAGCCATGTTGTAGTGGAGCCGCGCGACCTGCTGCAGCCCCTCGCGCTCACAAACCCGCCGGAGGATCACGATTACTGTAGCGGATCATTTGGGAGAGTCGCCCGCTGTAGCTGTTGACCCGCCCGCCGGGTTCAGGAGGCACCATGAGCGGTGGAACGCCTTATCTCGGGAGCAAAATCAGCCTAATTTCGAAGGCCGAAATTCGCTACGAAGGAATCCTCTACACGATTGACACCGAGAACTCAACCGTCGCACTTGCTAAAGGTAAGTCAGCTAGGCGGCTAATGCTAGCGCTCATGAGCACGTAGCCCTAATATTACCACTGCGTGCACGTTCAGTGACCTCTGTTCACAATTTCTAGCGAACTAACGAACGCTCGTGAAATTAGGAGTTGACATCGAGTGTATGTATGCGGGAAATGGGGCTAAAATGGGGATAAACACGTTTGCAGACAATTAGCATTAGCTTAGATTCACCCATTTAAAAGTCAATGCTAGGCTGTTGCATCGTTGCTATTGCCGACGTATCATTTCGCTAGCTTGCGAAAATGATTGAAAACAGTCAGAAGTAGCGTAACTTCAGCCCGCCAAATAAATAACCATTAGAACCAATAGAGAGTTATTTTCCTGACAGTTTACCATGCTAGTCCTGTTGGTGTTGTGTGTTTGCAACATGAGTCAGCTTTCCAACTTGTGTGCTAACGTTAGCATAATGGATAGCAGCACGAAAGTAACGACCCCAGCGACCACGTTGTGGTTTTCTTTTTAAATTGCAAACGTCCAAATGTGGACGCAACCTTCACCGACATATAAAGTTTCATTCAATAGTAAAGCGACTCTATCGTCGCGCAGACTGACGTCACTGAGCGCGCGCTCGCCTCACCTGCTCATCACTCGGAGGTGATGTGCGGTGAAACGCCTGTTTTAAACTGCTCAGCTGTTATATCCTCAGAGTGCAGATGAACCTAAAGTATGAAGGCACAAACTTGAGTCTTGCTAACTGGGATCTGTCCTCCCTGCTCAGTGCGGTCCTTCGGGACAGAGGACCGTCCCACCGACAGACCCATCCTACCTCGAGATGACATCTTTGAGTACATCATCTTCAGAGGCAGCGACATCAAGGATCTGACTGTGTGTGAACCCCCCAAACCAACATGCTCTTTCCCTCAGGACCCTGCCATCGTCCAGGTACGTCTCCGCACCACCGTTGAGTGTTCCTTTGTACCTAGCGAGCTGGAACTCACCTCATTTCCCCCCCAGTCGTCCATGGGCACTGGCTCCTCCTCTTCTGCCGCCACTTCCACCCAGTTCCAATCTGGCGGTTCCTACGGCCTTTTCAACCGTGCTCCAGTTCCTCCTTACAACCAGTTTGGCTCCAGTCCTCTGGTTTCCCCCCAGTTCGGGGCCGTTGGCGTTGGTGAGTAGCCACACCCACCTCACTGATGTTGAGTCCCACCCCTATGAAAGGCGGCTGCGGGGGCGGCGCCTGGCGCTGCATGATATCCAAGGGTTCCGGTCTGTGTGGCTCTGGTACCATGTCAATCATGCCACAGAAACCAGGGGAGGGACCGACTGACGGCATCACGGAGCCTTTCCGGTCCCCCCACATGTCAGAATCAGAACCATGCACGTCCACTCACGACTGCAGGTTACAGCTAACGGCCTGTAAAATGTGGACCGAGCTTTGACCCACTCAGAAAGGACGGTTCTGGTTCTGTGTCTTCACGGACAGTCTGTTGCCCCTGTTCTCCACACAGGACGGTCAGTGCCCTCCTCCATGAGCGACACGTGCGCTGTCTCAGCCCAGCCTCAGAGCAGCGCTCTTGGTTCTGACCCGCGGGCTATTGGAACCAAAGGTAAAAGCCTGCCGGGCTGCGTTCAAAGAGAACCCGGTTCTGTGTGCCCCACCACAGCAGGTGACCTCAGTCACACCCCTGCATGCACTGAAGAAGCTAACGAGGAGAGTCGGGCCAGCACTGACCCAAGGTCCAGCACTGACCGAGGGTCCAGCACTGACCCAGGGTCCAGCACTGACCCAAGGTCCAGCACTGACCCAAGGTCCAGAACTTCAGAAGATATCTGGAACGTCCCCAGGGATGGGGGGCAGCTGTGCTTTAGACAGGGTTCTGTTAGCATTAGCCGCTACATCAGCCAGCATGTTTGGGTGCTGCTCTGGCCCCTCTGTGCACGCTGAGTGCACCGTCCTCCCTCAGGGGGCCTCGTGTTTCCCACCAGCCTGGCAGGTTCTTTGCCTCCTCATTTCTGTTGGAGCATTTGACTCTTCTGTGGCGTCTCTAACCCAGACTTCTGTCCGCTTCCTCCCTCCAGCGCGCAGCAGCCCCAGCCTGGAGGCTTTGCGGAAGAGCCCCACCCTGGACCAGGCCAACCAAACTGCCCCGTCAGTACCAACTGCCACCGCTCCCGCCCCTGGCCTGGGTCGCAGAAGTCCCGCCCATGGTCGAGCGGCTCCCTCCACCTCCAGCCAGAGCATCCAGAAGCCTCATCACCTGGAAGAGGTGGACTCCCGGAGGGGTGAGAGTCTCAGGGGAGGCCAGGGGATGGAGGGGGCGTCCGCTCCAAGGCTCGCTCACTCAGTCTTTAGCCACCCAGGTGAGCCCCCGTCTGCTCTCTGCTGCTCTGAGCTCTGAACATTTCTGGGCATGTAGTCAGGAGGACGCTGTGGAAGCCGACGAGGGCACTTTGATGGACTCTTGGTCCGCTCCCAGTGTCCTGGCCTTTGAGTCGTGGTTCCAGTGGGTCACAGGAGTGTTGTTTCTTCAGTGCTGCCACTGTTTTAAAGCCTCTGCTGTTCCAGGCACCAAAGCCCCCAAAGCAGACTGTGAGCTGGCAGGAGGTGAAGGCAGGGACGCCAGGAAAGGCTCCACAGGTTAACGCCTCCCTACCATCCAGACTCTGCATGCCCACCCTGCCCTCATGATTGCTGGTTCTTTTTGCTAGTCAACATGCAAATTGACACGCAGCTCATGCCGATGGCGGCGGAGGTTTGATGAGCGCTGCTTCCAGGGATGGACGACATGTCCTCCGTGAATGTGACGTGCTTTCTGTCACGCCTGACACTCGTGCCATCGTGGGCGTGTGCTGTGGTTGCTGCCTCATCTGTGACTCCACCATCTGTTGGGTGTCTGGATTTCTCTGGAGACCTTTGAGTCCTGACAGTTGTGCCCTGTGTTAGCAGCTGCCGGTGCCCCCGCCAACAGACGTGGGCGTGGAGGAGGACACCGTGGCCGAGGTCGCTTCAACGTTCGGCGGGATGGACCCGTGAAATTTGAGAAAGACTTTGATTTCGAGAGCGCCAACGCCCAGTTCAACAAGGAGGAGATTGACCGCGAGTTCCAGGACAAGCTGAAACTAAAAGGTGCTTCTGCTCCTCCCCAACGGCCGCCCCACCTGTGGAGCTGTTCAGGTGGCACAGGTGTGACCTTGCTCTCCCCTCGGCACCGCTGTGACCTTGCTCTCCCCTCAGATAAAAAGACGGAGAAGCCCGAGAAAGCTGTGAACGGAGAGGACAAAGGTGACTCTGGGGTGGAGACGCAGAACAGCGAGGGCAACGCCGACGAGGAGTGCGACCCTCTGGGCCCCAACTGCTACTACGACAAGTCCAAGTCGTTCTTCGACAACATCTCCTGCGATGACACCAGGTGTGGTCTCTGCCCCCCCCACAGCTGCCCACGCTGGTGCCCACGGACAATTTATCCCTTTTCTCTCTTCCAGGAAAGCAGCCGATAAATCTGGAGGCTCCGGCTTCCCTCGGTCAGTCTCCCTCGGTCACGTGACACGTGAAGCTCAATGAATGTGAAGGTGGTTTCTTCTGGACGTTGCTGTCAGGTGATTCAGGACGCTGCTCCTCTCCTCCTGCAGGGAGCGGAGGCAGACCTGGGCGGAGGAGCGGAGGATGAACGCCGAGACCTTCGGCATCCCTCTTCGCCAGGGCCGTGGGCGTGGAGGCTACCGCGGGCGTGGGGGCATGGGCTTCCGTGGTGGGCGTGGCCGTTCAGCTGGTCGCGGGTCCTTCGGGCCTCCACAGGCAGGCGGCGGCGGTTTCAGGGGAGGATACAGAGGAGGAAAACAGGCCGGCCGGGAGTTCGCTGACTTATCGGCTTACAGGGTAAAACGTTGGGCAGGAAAGATGAGATGAGCCTGAGAACAGATTCAGCATTTCACTCTGTTTTCTTCCAGAAGGACAACAAAGTGTCGGCGTAGTCGGGAGCAAGACTGTACAGACGGGACTTGTTCACACTTCAAGCAGAAACACGGATCAAGTTGCTATTTTGTGGCTAAAATAATGAAGATTGTCAACTGGTTGTATATTTGTCACCAGCACTGGGTCGACTCCTCGGCACAGCGGAGCGACGGGGTGAAGAGCTGCAGATGTTCCGCTCCAGATGGGCTCCTCTGTGTTCCATGAATGATCTCCCTTCTCCTCCACCTCCGTTTGAGATTTCCTTAGTTGTGGAGAG
This sequence comes from Takifugu flavidus, assembly GCF_003711565.1. NCBI lineage: Eukaryota > Metazoa > Chordata > Actinopteri > Tetraodontiformes > Tetraodontidae > Takifugu > Takifugu flavidus. The sequence goes on from NC_079532.1 coordinate 9,625,862, forward strand.
CCGTGCACCCCCACGTGGAGCTCTCTGATATAGCTTTATTTAGGGTGTCTGTTGGGTTGCTGCTGCGGCCCGGCGCCGGCACCGACCCGCTCCCTCCGCTCACTCGCCTCTTTCTATCACCACTTTTCTACTGTAACCACAGACGCTTCCTGCTGTTAGCTGCTGTCCCGTCTCCTCAGAACGTCTCACTTTACTTTCCTGTTGCCCTTTTCTTTCTTAACTGTAGCAGAGGGTTTTTCTTCCACTACTTGTGACATGTTGGCGTTAGCGTAGCAAGCTGGTGGTCGGCGTGCACCCAGGCATCGGCTTCGTGGTCATTTTACTCCTCTTCTTGGGTAGTTTGGTGGGGGACAGACTTGGTTCATAGGTCACATTTATTTTGTGTTTCCCCACTTTGTCCTTCAAGAGAAACTGGCACTTTACGGATGCTGCGGTTTAATCATGTCATCGATGCGCCCGAAACGCCCCAAAATGCTAAAGGAAGTGAAACGTGCACAGTTACATTTCACTCAAACGTGTGTGTTTGGAAAAGCAGCTGGCCCTGAATCCTAATATCCTCTCTCCATCAGAAGGGACCTGAGCTGTGGAGCTGACCTGGTTAACCAGGACTAGTTTTAAACAATCGGCAGAAAACGCAGCACATTCATAATCTGGGTGGAACCTTTGGCGTCTCCCTGCCCTTCAGACGTTCATCAGTGTTTAACGAAGCCTTTTGTGAGCTGCTTTCACACTAATCTGTCCACACACACACACTCACTCTCACACACACACACAAGAAATTCTCACCACGTTTCCGGCTCAGTAGAGGAAGTGATGTCAGGAACAGCGTTCCCATCAAGGAGCCAGCAGGCGGCGTGTAGCAGCGTAGTGTTCTGAACCGTTAGACGGTCTGTCCATCAGACCCCCCCCCCCCCACACACACACACACACACACACACACACACACACTGGTTAGCAGTGGTGATGGGTTTGAGGATGTTTTAGACACCCCAGGAAAAGCTTAAATTTCAACGACCAGATTTCTGTTGTCCTGATTCTGCAAAATTTGGAGCCCAAAGTTAAAACTGTGGGACTGTGTCATGCAAACCCGAACCCTTTAATGTCCTTAATCGTGCTCAGGAAATCCAGAAAAGTCTTTTCTCTTTTTCCTCCCTGTGCTCTGCCTTAATGCTGTAGGTTAGCCACTAGCATCGCCGCACTGGGACCCTTTGTACTGCACATGGTGGCTGCATTAAGGCACAAGCAGCTGTTGGATCCATGCCAGAGCCCGTTATCAAGCCTTTAGATATGAAACCATCCTGTTTCAGACACTGGGCTTCACATTTGAAACAAGATTAGAGAACTGGCTTTAAAAGTGAAGTTACGCTTTGATTGCTTTGCTTCTGTTGATGTTTGCATTCTGTCAGAGCTTCAGACCTGTTGATGTTCCTCAGCTAATTTGGTGATTTGGTTTTATCAAAGAAATTTCAGGGTGGGAATGATACTATAGTGGTGGTTCTTGATTCTGAAGGTGTGACGACGGCATTAATATGTATTAAAAATCCCAAGTTGTCAAATCCGATGTCACAAATTCTTGTTCTTGGTTCTCAGTGTGACCAGAATTTTAATTGACACAAAGTGCACAAATGAAGCAACAATAAATGAGGATGGAGACCAGCCCATCAGTTGCTGTACTTTAATTGAAATAGTGACGATAAATCGGGGTCCAGTCTGAGTCGAGAACACCTGTGGAGGGAGCCCCAAACGGGGGTCGGGGACCGAGTTGGGCGGAAGGCCTGCATGGTGTCCTGTGGGCCTGAGAAGACTGGAGCTTTTATTAAGAGCAAATCAATAAACTTGTTCATTTATCTGTAGTCGACTCTGTTTTATAGAAACTGAGATTCCACTTTCTGATCTGATTATATGGTGTGATTTCAATGTTATATTGTTTAAGGTGTACATTCTATATTTATATGTATTCACATTATAATGTATTTATCTCAAAGTTCTGAAATCCAAAGCCACAGGACGGAATATTCCCGTATTTATTCACGTGTATGAATCGGCATATGCTGCTTACGTAACCGCCCTCCATCTTTTTGGCCCTCGTTGTTTTCCGTACATCGCATCGCGTGCACTGTCACCGTGGGCGTGGTCTCGATAGGCGTGGTTTAATCCTCGACAGCCATTGGTTGGGTCCTTCACAGCCCCTCCCTCCCTCCTCCTGTGTCTATATGACCCAACATCAGACGGAGGCCAGTCGAGCACCGCGCTGCTGCCGGACCAGAACTCCCCGGAACCACCACCATCATGGCGCTGAGTAACGACCCCGAATACAGGAAGCTGAAGCAGTGGTACAAAGCCAACGCCGGCAGCCTCAACATGAGGGATATGTTCGCCGCCGAACCGGACAGGTTCAGCAGATTCAGGTGGGAGGAGACGCTCTTTACATCCGTGTGACAGCGGCCATGAGGCGGATGGTGGTGGTGGGGGGGGACGGGAGGTGGGCGTGATGCTCCCCGAGTTCACGCTCGTGTGTTTAGACAGCCACGCTTCATAAAGTACAGCAGTGGTACCTGTCGGTAATCAACTTAATCAGGTTTAGCCCCCGCGTCCCTCCGCCACCAACGATTTCCTACGGTGAAGTTCCAAGGTCATGGTTTCATAACCCGACTTCTCCCTTTGCGTTTCCTGTTGGGACACCTTCTGGTCGTGCGCCGGAGGACACGCGTCGACATGTCGGACGAACTCTTGCACACTTTTGAATAAAGTGTTTCACACAAGCGACAGCTGACACTAGCTAGGGTGCTAACGTCGCGGCCTCCATTATCGGACAGAGTTTGTTGCTAATGCTAATCCGTGTAACAGGTTAGCGTTTTAGAGCGTCCAGGATTTCAACCTAAACTCGCACATTTGTCATGTCTGTAGATCGCGCGTGCTTATATGCTACAAATGCTGTGAAACTACCGTAAATGCTCCCTGACTATTATATACTGAATGTATGAATCAGTTCCGGTCTATTGAGCCCCGCAGAGGAGGAAAACCTGTTGACCGCTGCTCTGCGGCCAGAAATGAGCAGCTTCCCCCTCTGTGGTCACGTTTGAGCGGAGATACTGTAGAGGGTTGAATCGGCAGCATCCCGCTGGTCCTGCGGCTCCAGGTCGGAAGCTGCATGTGTACGTGCTGCCCGACACATCTCCCCCCCCCCCCCCCCCCCCCGGCGGGCTGCGATCAGCAGGGAAGCGGGCAAGAGGGGCTGGACACAGGGCTCCTGCTGTGTTAGTTGTGCTCAGTCACTCGCAGCTGGACCTGGTGAAGCCACCAACTCACCATGACCGGGATGACCGGGTGGTTGTTAGCGGGTCAGTGTTGCACGATGGTCTGGAGATGACTGATGTGAACATGCTGCTGCTGGATCCAGGTTTACGGAGCCGCTTCATGAAGCTGAAACGATTCGTCTGGTTCTGAATGAACGTTTTGTCCCTCTTGTCTCTGGACAGCACGACTCTGCAGACGGAGGAAGGAGACATCCTCCTGGACTTCTCCAAGAATCTCATCAACCAGGAAGTGCTGGACATGCTGCTGCTTTTGGTAACACACACACACACACACACACACACACACACACACACACAGAGGTGCTCCAGGTCCAACCTGTTGGGCTCAGGGAGTCTGTTCAATGTTGAACTAAGCTTTGTTTGAGTGTTAGTCCAGAAAGCCACATTCTTCTCAGGTGCTCTTGAGCAATGTGGCGCCATGTTGGGCCGTTCTCCTGCCTCTGGTCCCGTTGGGTCTCATTCCACCACTGGTGGCTGATAAATTCTAACCTGGAACATTTCAACATTCTCTGAAAGCCGGAGGTGTGAAATCCTGCTTTGTTCTGCAGAGCTGTGTTGGCCAACAGCTGTTTGCAGACGGGCGTGTGTGCACGTCTGGGTTAGGGTTCGATATAATAGAAGTAACCTAAAGGGGTGATGTTCCAGGCCCGCTCGAGGGGGGTGGAGGAGGCTCGCCAGAAGATGTTCTCTGGAGAGAAGATCAACTTCACAGAGGTAACGACAACACGTCTGGTGCGTCGGTGATGCTGCATGTTTAGGTTCAGAGAATATTCCTCATGTTTATTCTGGTGCGTGCGTGCGTACGTGCGTGCGTACGTGCGTGGTTTCAGGGCCGTGCTGTGCTCCACGTTGCCCTGAGGAATCGTTCCAACGAGCCCATCTGCGTGGACGGGACCGACGTGATGCCTGAGGTGAACCGCGTGCTGGAGAAGATGAAGACCTTCTGCCACGTACGTACACGCAGCCGCCGTCACGTCCGCCGTCGCCACAGAGACGAACGCGTCTGAGGCTCCTCCCCCTTCACAGAGGGTGCGGAGCGGCGAGTGGAAGGGCTTCAGTGGGAAGAGCATCACCGACGTGGTCAACATCGGGATCGGCGGCTCCGACCTGGTGAGCCACGGCCTCCGTCTCCCCCGGTGGCGTGGGCCGCCCCGTGATGGCTGACGGTATCGTGTTGCCTTCAGGGTCCTCTGATGGTGACGGAGGCTCTGAAGCCGTACTCCGCAGGGGGCCCGAATGTTTGGTTTGTCTCCAACATCGATGGCACCCACATGGCCAAGACTCTGGCCAAGCTGGACGCAGAGACCACGCTGTTCATCATTGCTTCTAAGGTGTGTTCTCGCACACAGACGCACACACACACTCGCACACACACACTCTCACACAGACGCACACACTCGCGCGCACACACACACACTCACACACACACACACACACTCACACACCTCCTGATGACGGCGGCTTGACTCCTTTTGTCTTCAACCTTTTCTCAGACGTTCACCACCCAGGAGACCATCACCAACGCCGAGTCAGCCAAAGACTGGTTCCTCCAGACCGCCCCTGACGTGAGTCCCTCGCTCTGGTCAGGGATCCGCTCTGGTCAGAGGGATCCGCTCTGGTCAGAGGGATCCGCTCTGGTCAGCTGATGGATCACGCCACACGTCTCCTCACGTTCTCCTCTCGTTGCAGAAATCCGCTGTGGCCAAGCATTTTGTGGCTCTGTCCACCAACTCGGTAAATCTTGTTGCTCTGCAGCTGACGGACGCTGTTTCTGTCCAGTGACGCACACGCACTTGCACGCACACACGTGACCAGCAGATGGCGCTGTTGTGGAGGCATCTTAGCGCTGTTCATTACGATCTCTGGGCTTTTAAAGCTCATTCATTCACCAGTTTTGACTTTTCTCTCGTTCCTCGCAGGCCAAAGTGAGGGATTTTGGCATTGACACGGAGAACATGTTTGAGTTCTGGGATGTAAGTTGTGGTCTTGTTGCTACGCCGATGCACACGCATGATGTCATGCATCAGAAATGATGCATGTCGAGTTGATTGGTCGTAATCTGAACAAACGTCCGAGCTGTTGCCGACTGCGCTCTGATTGGCCGACTGACTGTGATGTCATGTTTGCTCGTCCTCAGTGGGTCGGAGGTCGTTACTCGCTCTGGTCGGCCATCGGTCTGTCCATCGCTCTGCACGTAGGTATGTGTATCTTGAAGGTGGCTGACCTTTGACCTTATCTGACCTTTGACCCCGCCGCTCAGGCACTCGAGCGACGAGTGATCAGTTCTAAATTAAAACGTTGCATTTTCTTCATTGTTCAGTATTGCTGTGCTAATATTGGCAAATCTTCATTTTCTGTGTTTTTAGGCTTCGAGCACTTCGAGCAGCTTCTGTCGGGGGCTCACTGGATGGTACGCTTTGCTCATGGGTTTATTGTTCGGGGTTGTGGGTGTGAAACCTGCTGACCTGGGCTCTGCTCTGCAGGACAAACACTTCCGCAGCGCTCCTCTGGAGAGCAACGCGCCCGTCCTGCTGGCCCTTCTGGGCGTCTGGTACATCAACTTCTTCCAGGCGGAGACCCAGGCCCTGCTGCCCTACGACCAGTACATGCACCGCTTCGCCGCGTACTTCCAGCAGGTCAGAGGCCCACGAGTCTTCACTGAGCTTCTTCAGATGGTTCCGAGTGCTAACAGCCCGTAACCGAGTTTTTTTCTGTGGTCGTCAGGGCGACATGGAGTCCAACGGGAAGTACATCACCAAAGATGGCGTCCGTGTCCAGTACCACACCGGGCCGATCGTGTGGGGCGAGCCTGGGACCAACGGCCAGCACGCCTTCTACCAGCTCATCCACCAAGGTGACGCCTCCCGCCTCCGGCCTGCTGTCCTGGGGAATTTAACCGGTCTGACCGCATTTCTCCACAGGAACTCGGATGATTCCTGCAGACTTCCTCATTCCTGCTCAGTCTCAGCATCCAATCAGAAACAATCTCCATCACAAGGTAATCGGGCGCCAGGGCCCCCGTTTCTCCCTCCTGCAGCAGAATAACCACAGAAGTCTGTTTTAGATCCTGGTTGCAAACTTCCTGGCTCAGACTGAAGCGCTGATGAAAGGAAAGACCCCAGACGAGGCGCGTAAGGAGCTGGACGCCGCCGGCATGAAGGCCGACGCCATTGAAAAGCTGCTGCCACACAAAGTAAATGCGTCGCCCACTAACCCTAAATCAAATCTGGATTTGTTGCCCAGAGATTAGGGGACGCTGTTGTTGCTATAGTAACCAATGTCGGCACTTGGATTAGTTAGAAATGTGACGCAAGTTTCCATCTTGTGTTCAAAGGTCTTTGAAGGAAACAAGCCGAGCAACTCCATCGTTTTTAAGAAGCTCAGCCCGTTTACCCTGGGAGCTCTGATTGGTGAGTAGTGGTGCAGTACTGCGTGGGTACCGCCCGGGGGCGCTGTCGGGCCGCCTGAGCGGTCCTGCCCTGCAGTTCCCTCCTGCTCCTCCATATTTCAACCATCATTTAGGAATAAACTCAGCCAGGAGTTCTGACCCACAGGCTCCAGATTAACTGGTTTAATTCGATCAGGTCAGGTTAAAACGACTGAACGAGACATTAACTATTATTGTGCTACAGTTAACTTCATCTTTTATTCAAATATTTGATGATTGTCAAGCTGATTCACGTTGTTTTTGGTTTCCAGCCATGTACGAGCACAAGATCTTTGTGCAGGGGGTCATCTGGGACATCAACAGCTACGACCAGTGGGGGTGAGTGACCGCCGCCCACCCTGGGGGGTGTCGGGCGATGACGCTCCGCTAACTTCCTGTTTCCTCCCGACAGCGTTGAACTGGGGAAGCAGTTGGCCAAGAGGATCGAGCCGGAGCTGCAGGACGACTCTGCCGTCAGCTCTCACGACTCCTCCACCAACGGACTCATCAACTTCCTGAAGAAGAACTTTGTGTGATCCCTCCTCGCCGACTGGCTCCTCCCACGTTCTGTCATTGGCTGGAATCTTGTGTCCTGTTTTCCGCACGAATGAGCATTTTGTCCACCGAAACCACGCGTGTTTGACTTGAACCTGTGTCAGCTGCTTCCGTCTGAGAGGACGCACATCCATGCAACAGTAACTGTAGACCACCATTTTCAAAATAAAAGTCCTGTTTGTCACCGACCTTTTGGCCCCTTTTTGAACGAATCCTATTTAAAATTGAGTCACTTCTTCTTGCTCTGCTCGGCTCTGAGGCTCCGCCCACTTCCGTATGCGGCCCACGCCCCTTAAATGCAGCAGGTGAAGCTCATTTCGAACCCACGTGCATGATGGGAAATCTGATACCTGGAGAGACGTTCGCACAGGCGGGTCAGTGCGGAACCTCTGAGACTCAAATGTGAGGCGGTCACCAGAAATCACCTGGAGCAGCAGGTCGATAAATGACCACAGGAAGTCCAACGACCTTTGTGGTCATGTGATTAAACTGTCTTGGACTGGCGGCTGGTGATCCAGTTGATTTCCTGCTCATGGGTGCTGGCCGGCGCCCCAGAGCTGAAGCTTCTCTGTGGTCATGGCGTGTTCTCCCTGTTCCTTAAACACTCGACTGGCTGGTGTCACTTTGACCTGAAAGGGTTCTAGTTTTGTCTGCTGAGCAAACATGCAGATGTGGCAACAGAAGAAGAAAAACTGGTGAGTCGGGAAACATTTTGCACTTTGAATATCTGATCATGAACCTGGGTGGAGCCCGATGTTCTGGTCGGCCTGAGGAACCGTTGAACAGGTTTGGTGAGCAGGTGAAGCAGCAGGTGAAGCACACTGGTCTGAAGATGGACGGCAGGATGGCGTTCTGCGGGGCTGCGTGGGCGCTCTTCGGCGCCACTCTGCTGTGGAAGCTCAAGCGCCGCTGCAGTCGTGGGTTCTGCGCCGCCGCCTTCGTGGCCTCGCTGCATTTTCTCCTTCCTCCGATTGTCCACGAGGTTCTTCTGCTCGTCTGCAGCTCCGTCCTGGTCGGGGTCGCCCACAGGAGATGTGAACTGCTGCCCGTGGAGAACAGAGCGGTGCTGGTGACAGGTGAGGCACGGCCCACAGGTGAGCCACGGCCCACAGGTGAGCCACGGCCCACAGGTGAGCAACGGCCCACAGGTGAGCCACGGCCCACAGGTGAGGCACGGCCCACAGGTGAGCCACGGCCCACAGGTGAGGCACGGCCCACAGGTGAGCCACGGCCCACAGGTGAGGCACGGCCCACAGGTGAGCCACGGCCCACAGGTGAGGCACGGCCCACAGGTGAGCCACGGCCCACAGGTGAGGCACGGCCCACAGGTGAGGCACGGCCCACAGGTGAGGCACGGCCCACAGGTGAGGCACGGCCCACAGGTGAGCCACGGCCCACAGGTGAGCCACGGCCCACAGTGAGCAACGGCCCACAGGTGAGCCACGGCCCACAGGTGAGGCACGGCCCACAGGTGAGGCACGGCCCACAGTGCAGCAGCACCAGGTCGGGCCCGCTGTGGGCTGCTGTTTTGTGTAGGAAGGTTCTGAGCGTGTGGGGGCAGGTTCCAGGTCCAGTGTTCTCTGCTGAGTCACCTGTCTGCACCAAGGTTGTGATTCTGGCTTTGGGCACGAGCTGGCGAGGCGGCTCAGTCAGGTGGGGGTCCTGGTGTTCGCTGGTGTGCTGGATGCTAACGGAGCCGGAGCTCAGAGGCTCAGAGCAGGAACGTCTGAAAAGCTGCAGGTTTTGCAGCTCGACGTGACCGACGACAGGCAGATCGAGGCAGCCCACCGCTACATCTGCACGCAGGTGAACGACACAGGTGAGCCGGCCCTCGGAGGTGGCCTGGCCTCGGGGTGTCCCGGCCTCGGGTGTCCCGGCCTCGGGTGTCCCGCTCTGACCGGCCTGTCGCTGCAGGTCTGTGGGGGTTGGTCAACAACGCAGGGATCCTTCAGTACCCCGTGGATGCCGAGATCCAGCCAATGAAAACATTGCTGGACTACCTGGACGTGAACTTCCTCGGAGCTGTGAAGATGTCTCAGGCGTTCCTCCCGCTGCTGAGGAGGTCCAGAGGACGCATCATCAACATGTCCAGCTTGGCAGGTCTGCAGATCCACAACATGGCCGCCTCTGCTGTCTAAAGCTGAAGCGTTCTTCCTCCTGCAGGGGCGGTTCCAGTGCCGCTGTTCGCTGCTTACGGAGCCTCCAAGGCAGCGTTGGCCATTTACTCAGAGGTGATGAGGCTGGAGCTGTCGGCCTGGGGAGTCCGAGTGTCCTTAGTCCAACCTTCAGGCTTCCGAACGAGTACGTTAGTTGGCTGCTGCCGTTGATGTCAAATTCTGCCATTGACTGAATGTGACTGACAGGGCCGGACGAGGACCCAATGTGGACTCGGATAAATCCAGGGTAGCGCCACGCAGCGGCAAAATAAAGCACAACATGGTTTGGCTGCAGAGCAGCAGCAGCAGCAGCAGCAGCAGAACACCTCTAACCCTCTAACCCTAACCCTAACCCTAACCCTCTAACCCTCTAACCCTAACCCTCTAACCCTAACCCTAACTCTAACCCTAACCCTAACTCTAACCCTCTAACCCTCTAACCCTCTAACCCTAACCCTCTAACCCTAACCCTCTAACCCTACCCTAACTCTAACCCTACCCTAACTCTAACCCTCTAACCCGCTAACCCTAACCCTCTAACCCTAACCCTCTAACCCTAACCCTCTAACCCTAACTCTAACCCAACTCTCTAACTCTCTAACTCTAACTCTAACCCTACCCTCTAACTCTAACCCTAACCCTCTAACCTCTAACCTAACCCTCTAACCCTAACCCTAACCCTCTAACCCTACCCTCTAACCCTCTAACCCTAACCCTCTAACCCTAACTCTAACCCTAACTCTCTAACTCTAACTCTAACCCGAACCCCCTAACCCTAACCCCCTAACCCTAACCCTCTAACCCTAACCCTAACCCTCTAACTCTAACCCTCTAACTCTAACCCTAACCCTCTAACCCTAACCCTAACCCTCTAACCCTAACCCTCTAACCTCTACCCTCTAACCCTAACTCTAACCTAACTCTCTAACTCTAACTCTAACCCTAACTCTAACCCTAACTCTAACCCCCTAACCCTCTAACCCTAACCCTCTAACCCTAACCCTCTAACCCTAACTCTAACCCTAACCCGCGAACCCTAACTCTAACCCGAACCCTCTAACCCGAACCCTCTAACCCTCTAACCCTAACCCTAACTGTAACCCTCTAACCCTAACTCGAACCCTAACGCGAACCCGAACCCGCGAACTCGAACCCGAACTCTAACCCTAACCCGAACCCTCTAACCCTAACGCGAACCCTAACCCGAACCCTCGAACCCGCGAACCCGAACCCTCGAACCCGCGAACCCGCGAACCCGAACCCGCTAACCCTAACCCTCGAACCCGCGAACCCGAACCCGAACGCGAACCCTAACCCTCTAACCCTAACCCTCGAACCCGCGAACCCTCGAACCCGCGAACCCGAACCCTCGAACCCGAACCCGAACCCTCGAACCCGAACCCGCTAACCCTAACCCGCTAACCCGAACCCGCGAACCCGAACCCTCGAACCCGAACCCGAACCCTCGAACCCGCGAACCCGCGAACCCTAACCCGCTAACCCGAACCCTCTAACCCTAACGCGAACCCTAACTCTAACCCTAACCCTCTAACCCTAACCCTCTAACCCTAACCCTCTAACCCTAACTCTAACCCTAACTCTAACCCTAACCCTCGAACCCTAACCCTAACTCTAACCCTAACCTAACCCTCTAACCCTAACTCTAACCCTAACCTCTAACCTAACTCTAACCCTAACCCCTAACTCTAACCTAACTCTAACCCTAACTGTAACCCTCTAACCCTACCGTAACCCTCTAACCCTAACTCTAACCCTAACTCTCTAACTCTAACTCTAACCCTAACCCTCTAACTCTAACCCTAACCCTCTAACTCTAACCCTAACCCTCTAACCCTAACTCTAACCCTCTAACTCTCTAACCCTAACTCTAACCCTAACCCTCTAACCCTAACTCTAACCCTAACCCCCTAACTCTAACCCTAACTCTCTAACCCTCTAACCCTAACCCTCTAATTCTAACCCTAACTGTAACCCTCTAACCCTAACCCTCTAACCCTAACCCCCTAACTCTCTAACCCTAACCTCTAACTCTAACCCTAACCCTCTAACTCTAACCCTCTAACCCTAACTCTAACCCTGGACCCACCTGACCCGGCTGCTAACCTTCTCGCACAAACTGGACCTTTCCATCTTGTAGATTTGAGGCGTAATTCCCGGTTCTAGTTGGTGGAAATAAAGAGACTCCGCAGTCGTGACTGGAAACAGCCACCAGCTCAGCAGCCTGTTCACCACCGCCGTCTCTTCCCCTCAGATATTTTTGGGGCCAGCGATGACATCAGTCGCCACGGAGACCAGCTCCTCGCCACCGTCTCCTCTGAGGTCAGGGAGGATTACGGCCACGCCTACATCTCCTCCCTCCCCGGTGTCCTGATCCGAATGTCCCAGCAGTCGGCGGCAGATCTGTCCCCCGTGGTGGACGCCATGTATCACGCCCTGCTGTCGCGCCGCCCTGCGCCGCTGTACACCCCAGGACAGATGGCGTGGCTGCTGCCCTTCCTGCGCCGCTGCTGTCCCAGCGCCGTCTTTGACTCCATCACCATGAAACTCCTGAATTTAGCCGATCACCAGCCAGCAGGAATCCAGAGCTGAAGGCTCGTGGGAAGCGATCCGTTGAATCCTCATACGTGGAAACGGAACGTCTGAGCCGACACTTGTGATTACGTCTGCATCAAACCTGGCTAAAACTGCCCGTAGGGTTAGAGGGTTACAGTTAGGGTTAGGATTAGGGTTAGGGGTTAGAGGGTTAGAGTTAGGGGTTAGAGGGTTAGAGTTAGGGTTAGGATTAGGGGTTAGAGGGTTAGAGTTAGGGCTGATAATGGCTGACGTGGGTTAGGGGTTAGGGTTAGAGTTAGGGTTAGGATTAGGGTTAGGGTTAGAGGGTTACAGTTAGGGTTAGGATTAGGATTAGGGGTTAGAGGGTTAGAGGTGATAATGGCTGACGTGGGTAGGGGTTAGGGTTAGAGGGTTAGGGGGTTACAGTTAGGGTTAGGATTAGGGTTAGGGGTTAGAGGGTTAGAGTTAGGGTTAGGATTAGGATTAGGGGTTAGAGGTTAGGGGTGATAATGGCTGACGTGGGTTAGGGTTAGAGGGTTACAGTTAGGGTTACAGTTAGGGTTAGAGTTAGGGGTTAGAGGTTAGGGTTAGGGCTGATAATGGCTGACGTGGGCGCACCCTTATTTTCCTCGGGTGCTGACATCAACCCAGACAACCACGATTTAAACAGAGCTGTGCTTTAATGAGCCACTCGTCTGTTTCATCAAAATCTTCACAGGACTGCAAATACACATCTAATCAATAACAATAAAAAACAGGATGTATGACACCCAATCAGTCTCAACAGACCACATGTGCAGTCTTTTATGTGCTCTGAAAAAAGATTTGCTCTAAAAACCCACTGAGGTCCACGAGGGGGCAGCGTCAGTCCTGCGGTTTCAGGAAGACTCTCTTCAAGTTGGACTCTACATTCTGGTTCAGGTCTTCTTCAGCTTCTGAAGTTCTCTGGCGTTTCTTTGCAAACTTTTTCTTTATGCTTCCAATTAAACTCTCATACCTGAAAATAAATAAAGTCAATCAAAGGTCAAATCAGGAGCTCGTGTTTCCATGGTGAGTCTGTACCTCAGAGCCATTTCTTCATCCGTGACGTCTGTTTGCATCTGACGGAGGTCCTCCTCCTCCTCCTCTTTGTTCTTTGGGTTCATTAAAGCCATCAGTTTCTGATAAAAACCATTTAGATCATCAGCTGGAGAATGCTCAAAAGGTCCAGCCATTATCAGAACAATGGTCACATGACAGGAAGTAAAAACAAACCTCAACTTCCGGATTAAAGCCCTGGAAGGACATGCGACCATAGATCAGGTCCTCACAGGGAACAAAACTTTTCTCCTCTATGATCAAATTCCTAAAGGAGGGGACATCAAGCACGTTGTTAATTTTAGGCCCATCGTCCAACAGTTTCAGACGGGGGAGGGCGACACTGAGGCTGGACGCCACCTACTCTCTGGCCTTCAGCTCCGGCAGGTCCAGGTACCAGTGCTCGTCGCTGATAATTCTCTTGTGGTCCTCCTCCAGCTGCTGCTTGGTCTCTGCATCCAGACCTCTCTGCATGAACTGGACAAACCCCACAAACGACATCGTATGGTCAAATATGAATTCACTGTGGGCGGGTGGTCAACAAGAGGTGAGACTCGTGTCGCCTCCATCCTTCGATGCTGCACCTTCTCGGCTAACTTCACCAAACATCCATATAAATGTTACAGCCGCCCTTTGTTCGGAAAGCACAATATCGATATCTCTTTGGGAGCTAATGCTAACCTTACCGTTAGAACAGGGCTGTTTTATTAGCATCACTTACCTTCATGCGCAAGAGGTTTTTGGAGAGTTTCACATCATTCGCCATTGCTGCTTGAAAAAGAAACGCTAAAGTACAACGATGCCTTGGTTGAACTGTTCTTTTAATTGTAATAAAAGTAATTTTAACCACGAGTTCGAGCCGTCGCGGGCACGGATTCGTACTGCGCATGTGCAAAAACGCGTCTACTTCCGCTTGGAAACGCGATTCGTACTGCGCATGTGCAAAACGCGTCTACTTCCGCTTGAAACGCGATTCGCACTGCGCATGTGCAAAACGCGTCTACTTCCGCTTGGACACGGGATTCATACTGCGCATGTGCGGAACTGGCGATTTAATTTGAAATACTCATACAGGCAATTTGATAGAATTTATTATACAAGTATGAATTTTCTCAAAAGTATAAGCACCGACACAAACAATGTAACTGTTGTGCAGTGTTGCTTTTTATGTTTTAAAAATGATCCTAATTAGAGAGCAATACATTAACAAAAATAAGACAAAACATATAAAGTAAGTAGCAGCACTTGATTTGTTGCTAGGTAGTTTGCTGCAGGCCTACTGGTGCCACTTTTAACTTTTCAGGGTGTAAACTATGTTTGCATTGACAGATGAAGAAAATGAAGTTTGAGCTTGGCAATAAAATGGAAGATAAATCCAGGCAGTAGCACCATCAGCAAAAGGTGTCCAGGTAGAAACTCCAGAGTGGACCTGTGGTTCGACATGCATCGGTCCCAGATCTTTGGGGATTTACACCCTCAGGTGAACTGGTGTACCACGATCTCCTTGAGGGAGCGGGAGGATACCTCCCCCCTCTCAGCATCTCGCAGGAGCATCATTTCCTCCTGTAGCTGAGCGACAGGTTTCCCCAGTTGATAGCCTAAATCCACCAGCAGCTCCAGCAGTGCTGCTCTGTAGGGCTTCATCTGGTACCGTCTGACCGGCGGTAAAGCTCTGTGGGCCACAGCAAACGCCTGTTCTGGCTCCTCCAGGTCTCGAAAACAGACCGCCATGGCAGCAAGAGTTGGTACAATCAAGGTGGGTTTCTGCCATGGCAACAGCTTTTCCTGGATCTCCAGGATTGTCTGGAGCTGCAACAGAGCCTGTTGAAACTGTCCAGCACGCAGGAAAGTGTGGGCCCGCTTCTGCTCCTGCTCAGTGAAGAAAGCTGGGAAAAGAGGCGAGTATCGGACACAGCGGATGGCGTAAAGTTTGGTAAGGTAGTCCTGCAGGGAGAGGCGGCGCTCCGACATGATTTCTGGGCTGAAGTTTCCTGTCAGGTGTTTGCGAGGCAGAACCACGTCCTCCAGCTCCTCCTCAAACTCCTCCAGAAGTTTCTGGTGGAAGTGGAGGAAGTCACTGTAGCGGCGCTCCACGGATATCCGCCGGGACTCAAAGCTGCCAGAACGCATCACCACGACGTCGTACACCTGCAGACCAACAGGAATCCTTGGTTCAGCAGCGCCACACTGTTACTGGGTCTGTTGAGCTTGAGGCCAGCTCAGCTCTTCCTGAGAAGAGTTGCTCAAATGTTAATAATTGAACATTATCTGTGCATTATCTTGTCTTGTTTACGTCCTGAAGTTAACGACTATTCTGGGACCGTCTCGTCCTCCATGCTAGTATAGTGGACAGCATCTCCATCTGTCGTGGGGAGGCAGAAGATTCCCTGACAGGAAGTTGATCTCTTTTAAGCCCAAAAATTGGGTTGTTAACGTTTCCATGGAAATATTTACAGTGTTGCGACTCAGTAAAAACGACTTCATTACACTGCAGCTACAATATTTTGCCAGCCAAGTTCATTTAGCATCTTTGTCCCAGTAGAACATCCTTTTACCATCTGTTTCACTGTAAACAGTTAATTTCCCAGTTTAATGCGTAAATATCCTCTTTTTATGCACCCCTACGCTCTGTCAAAGCACTTTGTTAGCTCAAGTGTGTCTCGTGTTGGTCTCACCACATATTTGGACAGCGTCTGTGCGACGATGCGAGAGCTGGAGATCTCAAACAGCAGCCGGACGCGTCGCTCCGCCTGTTTCGCTGCCTTCCAGTTCTGCTGCAGCTCCTTAGTGGTCAAATTGGAACAATTGCTGGCTTCATCTGTACATTTAAGTCAAATGAATACATGATTTCTTTAGTTGTGCACAATCAGGCGTGCAATATATGACCATACAGTTATTAGAGAGTGTAATTTTATAATATAAAGTATATTATTAAAATATGCAATATATTGCAATTGCGTGTTAATATATTTACATGTATGATTGTGTACACATGCTGACACTAATATCAATAGCCTGTATGTTCTACATTTACAGTTTACACATAACTAAACTGCAATTTCTAAATATAATGAGGATGTAAATAATTCTATGTCTATGTGCGTTTATCTCATTTAATGTCTAAATTATGTTTTTTTTGGCTGATCTGGATTCATTGTTTCATTTCATATGAGATAAATGCAACAGTTGCTGATTTATGTGTGAATATTAACCTGGATCCAGAGTCCACATGTTGGCTTTATGATCTCCAGCGTCCCTCTTTGGTTCTGGTTCTGGTTCTGCCATTAAAGCTGACGTCCAACACAAAAAGGTGATTTTTTTGTGTTGTGTTAATAGAATCCTCCAAAGTTAGAACATTTCTTAGCAGAATATTGTTTACAGCAGCAAAACAATCTAAATACTGTTGCTGCAACTTCTTTGTGAGAGGGACTGAAAGTCCGGTCTTCCTCCCCCTCTGGGTCACGGGAGGGGACACATACGGGTGAAGGCAGCCCCCCACCCCCGTCCGGATGGGTCGCGAGCATTTGTGGCTTTGGTACCTTGCTCAAGGGTACCTGGGCAGTGATCTGAAGGTGTTCTTCCCCTTCCCGACAGGCCTCCTCCAGCCCCCAACAGACTGGGCTAAACTCCCTAAATCAGTTATCATCCATTCAAAAGAGAACTGAAAGAAGAAAATCTATCATTTTCCCCTTCACGTTAAATGTCTTTCAATTCCCCTTTTGTAGGAATTTCACCACAATATTCACATATTTACACGCTTTAAATTGATATATTTGAAAAGTGTTTCGGTTTTTCAATTTATTTAAATCGAAACCGTGTAATGTTTTGAGATTTAGCTTCATAAAGATTATATCAAATCATCATATAGACTCAGAGAAGGAGGAAGTTTTCATCAAAACGTTGATAAGTTACAAAAGAGGAAGTTAAGAAAGATCCGGACTTTCTATCTCGCGTGTGTGTGTGTGTGTGTGTGTGTGTGTGCGTGCGTGTGCGTGCGTGAGAGAGAGAGATCACTGACATACCTGGCAGTGTGTGTGAGGAGCTGCTAACGAGCGCAGCAGCACAGCAGCGCAGCAGCACAGCAGGACCTCGACCTCCCACTGAAGCGTCATCGAGTCTGGCGGACAGACAGTATGTCTACGTCACTACCGGTCTACCGATGTGGGCGGGGCCTCCTCCCAGCGCGCGCACTTCCTCGTTAGTAATGTGGGCGGTACACGTGACTGGCCCAACGGGAGGTCGGGGTTCGATTCCCGGCCAACGCAAAATTATTTTGATCTTAATCTTTTTGTTATTTTGCGTTTTGTTTTATTGATATTGATAATATAACACGAATAGCCTCTATAGTCTTTTCTTTTTTGAGGGAATGGGTTGGTGAAGCGTATCCATTGTGAGCCACACTCCTGACCACGCGGTGGCAGTAATGCACCAAAGTGTTATTTATTCTGATTCTGCAGACCATAAAACGGAAAGAAGAAGAAGCCCAACCAGGGAAGACCATGTTATTATTGGGGAAACTGAGTCGGCGGCTGCTCCCACATCGGCGCAGGTTTCTGCTTTGCCGCAAGGCTGAATGCACAAGCGCCACCAGAGTAAGTTCATCAAGGATAATTGTTCACAGAAATAATGACATGCGCTTTCAAATGCAGCGGAACCAGCATAACTGTGTGCGTCAAAACTGTAATTGCATGTAATAAGTCTATAACAAGTATCAGACATGTTTTATCACGTTAATAGACTAGAGTCTGGGTCCAAAGTCTGGGTCTATGTGTTATGATTTCTTTTAAAAATCCCACTTTTGGTGGCTCTGGTGGTTCGGTGGTAGAATTCTCGGCCGCCACGCGGGGGCGCCAGAGAACCTGCCAATCAAACCGGAGCCTCCTTCACGCTTAATTATTCATTAAATTACTCTAAAATGTGGGTTCGAATCTTCCTTTGGGCATTATCAAATGGGGATTTATGCATGTTGTGGATTGAGAATATGACAAAGTGTGGACCCCTTAAATTAGCACTGGAACGTAGCTAATCTCTGATCATCAGCTGGGCATCATGATGGAACTTCATCCCCTCCTGGGCCGGCGAGATGGAGCGGTGGCTCACTGGAGTCGAAAGGAAAACAGAAAGTGAAGCATCAAGCAAGACCAAGAATCAAAACCCATGTGATGAAGCACAAAGGTGTCGGCTACCGTATTCCAGCGAGTGTTCCTGGGATTCCTAAATGTTGTCCCGGAGGACAACCCTCAGAGTTCCACCACATATTTGTGTGAAACTTTTAGCAGTCGTGGCTTTAAAGATGAAGCACAGGGATAACTTTTCTCCCACTGGGTGAGCTGTATCTGACTGCTGAATTAAAGGTTTTAAGATTTAAGAAGCTTTATTGTCGTTACACAAGAATACAGCGGAACATTGGGTTGCCCATGGTATTCCTTGGTTTGGGAATGGCTGGTATAAGGGATATTTCTCTGCAACCTTTGGGCCACTCATCTAAACGCCCCAGCCTGCTCGAGCATTGCTGCTGACCAGCGCCATCCCTCTGTGACCACAGTGGACCGTGTTCTGGTGGCTACCTGCAGCAGGATGATGTCACAAACTCGCCATCTTCGCCTGCTGTCTGGGACATGACCACGAGTCCACGTTACTTCCACAGTCTCCACACCTCAATGCTGCATGTGGTTTCCCTGATGAGGCTGTTTTCAGTCCAAACATTCCATCCTGCCTTCACTCATCGGGTCGTTTCAGTCATACGTCCCTGGACCTCCAGGTCACCAGCAGCGGCGGCGCTGGCGTGCGTCTGGATGAGCTCCTTGAGCATCTTTAATGCGTGGTTACTAATGTTATAATGCGGCCTGTACATCCAGAAGAGGAGGGTTGGTTGCAACCAACAGATGGTGACACATCAACAAGGAGGAGTTTTGGCTCTGAACCCCAACGTTCCAGTTCTTTTGAACGCTGACGTTACATTCTGCAACAATTTCAACAGATTTGGCGAATCGTGTGCTAAGAGTATCAAGGGCTGCGCGTCTCTGCGCGTGCTAACATTAGCCTCTCAACAACTAGCCTGCGTGGTTTCCATCCATAGACGTAACGCACGTCTGCCTCCTCAGGCCTCCCTGGACGGAGCGCTGTCGGCCCTCAGGTCTGTCTGTGGGGAGGACAGTGTGTTGCTAGGTGAGGCTGTCAGAGAACAACACGGCAGAGACGAGTCCGTGCACAGGTCAGTCAACGCAAACATTCCTATTTTAAAGGCTTTGGGTTCTAACCAGCCCAGGAACCGCAGTGGTGGTGTTTGTGGATCGGTCTGAACAAGGGGGGTTTGGGGAGTGGGACTTTTGTATTGTGTGAATATTTTTGACATTGTGGGAGAACAGCTGGTTGCTGCCCTCCAGATGCTGCCCTCCAGATGTGGTTGTGTTTCCTCATTGCGTGGAGGAAGTGAGCGCGCTGGCGAAGGTCTGCCACAAGCACCGGCTGCCCATCATCCCCTTTGGTACTGGCACTGGTTTGGAGGGAGGAGTCAGCGCGGTGCAGGTGAGCAAGGCCTCGCAGGTACGAGCACTTTCTGTGAGAGCTTCCAGAGCTCTAAATGGGAAGAAGCGCGTCTCCTTCTGCAGGGGGGCGTTTGCTTCAGCCTGAGGAAAATGGAGCAGGTGCTGGATCTCCACCAGGAAGATTTTGATGTGACCGTGGAGCCCGGCGTGACTCGGAAGGCCCTCAATGCCTACCTGAGAGACACGGGCCTCTGGTTTCCTGTTGGTAGGTCACACTGGGGTCACGAGGGGCCTGATGGTCACAGTGATGAGGACTTTAGTTGGAATCATGCTTAATGCGTTTAAATAGGTCATTGAATGATCATCACCTAAAGGGAGTGGCAGTATTCTAGCCAGACGTTGAGCGGGTCTATGTTGAGCGGGTCTACGAGTAGCAGGTCTACAAGGAGCAGGTCTAGGAGGAGCAGGTCTAGGATGAGCACGTCTACAAGGAGGGGTCTAGGAGGAGCAGGTCTAGGATGAGCAGGTCTACGAGTAGCAGGTCTATGTTGAGTGGGTCTACGAGTAGCAGGTCTAGGAGGAGCAGGTCTAGGATGAGCAGGTCTAGGATGAGCAGGTCTAGGAGGAGCAGGTCTAGGAGGAGCAGGTCCAGGATGAGCAGGTCTATGTTGAGCAGGTCTAGGAGGAGCAGGTCCAGGATGAGCAGGTCTATGAGGAGCAGGTCTATGTTGAGCGGGTCTAGGAGGAGCAGGTGTAGGAGGAGCAGGTCCAGGATGAGCAGGTCTATGAGGAGCAGGTCTAGGATGAGCAGGTCTAGGAGGAGCAGGTCTATGTTGAGCAGGTCTAGGAGGAGCAGGTCCAGGATGAGCAGGTCTATGAGGAGCAGGTCTAGGAGGAGCAGGTCTAGGAGGAGCAGGTCTACGGGATCGACGGCTTCCCTGCCTCTCCCCCCAGACCCCGGTGCCGATGCCTCCCTGTGCGGCATGGCGGCCACCAGTGCGTCGGGCACCAACGCCGTGCGCTACGGAACCATGAGGGAAACGTGCTGAACCTGGAAGTGGTGCTGGCCGACGGACCGTGGTGCACACCGCCGGAAGGGGCGCCACCCTCGGTGCGGCAACGCTCGCTCCTTCATGCGGAACTTCCCGGCCTGGATGCTGAGCCTTCGATCTTTGATCTGCAGAAAGACTTCGGCCGGATACAACTGACCAACCTGTTCGTGGGGTCGGAGGGCACGCTGGGGATCCTCACCAAGGCCACGCTGCGCCTCTATGGCGTCCCCGAGGTGGTGGTGTCGGCGGTCTGCTCCTTCCCCTCCGTCCAGTCGGCCGTGGACAGCACGGTGCAGATTCTGCAGGCCGGGGTGCCGATCGCCCGCATTGGTAAGGAGAAAAACGGCGGTTGTCAAGGTAACGACCCACCGCTGTGTGTGTGTGTTGTGTGTGGTGTGGTGTGTGGGGGGGGGGGTCTGTTGGGGGGGGGGGGGGGGGGGGGGGGGGGGTGTGAGGGCGGGGGGGTCTGTGGTCCGACACACAGACGCTTCCTTTGGTCGGCGATCAGGTCCGGCTCAGACTGCTGCTCAGGTTCACCTGAGCCTTTAGGGGGGTCAAAGCACTGAGGAGACTAGTTGGACTGTTGGGTTCAGCTGGACGGGTCTGTTAACTTTAAACGACCTCCCTGGCGCCCGAGGCGCTCTAATTCACGAGTTACATCCAGTTCCTCCGTGTGTTATTGCTCAGTTATTACTCAGTTATTGCTCAGTTAGTGCTCAGTTATTGCTCAGTTATTACTCAGTTATTACTCAGTTAGTGCTCAGTTAGTGCTCAGTTATTACTCAGTTATTACTCAGTTATTGCTCAGTTATTATGCAGTTAGTGCTCAGTTATTGCTCAGTTATTGCTCAGTTAGTGCTCAGTTATTGCTCAGCTCATTATTACTCAGTTATTGCTCAGTTATTGCTCAGTTATTACTCAGTTATTACTCAGTTATTACTCAGTTTTGCTCAGTTATTACTCAGTTAGTGCTCAGTTAGTGCTCAGTTATTACTCAGTTATTACTCAGTTATTGCTCAGTTATTGCTCAGTTATTGCTCAGTTATTGCTCAGTTAGTGCTCAGTTATTACTCAGTTATTGCTCCGTTAGTGCTCAGTTATTGCTCAGTTAGTGCTCAGTTATTACTCAGTTATTGCTCCGTTAGTGCTCAGTTATTGCTCAGTTATTACTCAGTTATTACTCAGTTATTGCTCAGTTATTGCTCAGTTATTGCTCAGTTAGTGCTCAGTTATTACTCAGTTATTGCTCCGTTAGTGCTCAGTTATTACTCAGTTATTACGCAGTTATTGCTCAGTTATTGCTCAGTTATTACGCAGTTATTGCTCAGTTATTGCTCAGTTATTACTCAGTTATTACTCAGTTATTGCTCAGTTAGTGCTCATGGTAAAGGGAGTGGCAGTATTCTAGCCAGACGTTGAGCGGGTCTAGGATGAGCAGGTCTACGAGTAGCAGGTCTACAAGGAGCAGGTCTAGGAGGAGCAGGTCTAGGATGAGCAGGTCTACAAGGAGCGGGTCTAGGAGGAGCAGGTCTAGGATGAGCA
Organism: Takifugu flavidus; assembly: GCF_003711565.1. Classification (NCBI taxonomy): domain Eukaryota; kingdom Metazoa; phylum Chordata; class Actinopteri; order Tetraodontiformes; family Tetraodontidae; genus Takifugu; species Takifugu flavidus. The sequence continues at coordinate 9,648,050 of NC_079532.1, forward strand.
GGTCTACGAGTAGCAGGTCTATGTTGAGTGGGTCTACGAGTAGCAGGTCTAGGAGGAGCAGGTCTAGGATGAGCAGGTCTAGGATGAGCAGGTCTAGGAGGAGCAGGTCTAGGAGGAGCAGGTCCAGGATGAGCAGGTCTATGTTGAGCAGGTCTAGGAGGAGCAGGTCCAGGATGAGCAGGTCTATGAGGAGCAGGTCTATGTTGAGCAGGTCTAGGAGGAGCAGGTGTAGGAGGAGCAGGTCCAGGATGAGCAGGTCTATGAGGAGCAGGTCTAGGATGAGCAGGTCTAGGAGGAGCAGGTCTATGTTGAGCGGGTCTAGGAGGAGCAGGTCCAGGATGAGCAGGTCTATGAGGAGCAGGTCTAGGAGGAGCAGGTCTAGGAGGAGCAGGTCTACGGGATCGACGGCTTCCCTGCCTCTCCCCCCAGACCCCGGTGCCGATGCCTCCCTGTGCGGCATGGCGGCCACCAGTGCGTCGGGCACCAACGCCGTGCGCTACGGAACCATGAGGGAAAACGTGCTGAACCTGGAAGTGGTGCTGGCCGACGGGACCGTGGTGCACACCGCCGGGAAGGGGCGCCACCCTCGGTGCGGCAACGCTCGCTCCTTCATGCGGAACGCTCCCGGCCTGGATGCTGAGCCTTCGATCTTTGATCTGCAGAAAGACTTCGGCCGGATACAACCTGACCAACCTGTTCGTGGGGTCGGAGGGCACGCTGGGGATCCTCACCAAGGCCACGCTGCGCCTCTATGGCGTCCCCGAGGTGGTGGTGTCGGCGGTCTGCTCCTTCCCCTCCGTCCAGTCGGCCGTGGACAGCACGGTGCAGATTCTGCAGGCCGGGGTGCCGATCGCCCGCATTGGTAAGGAGAAAAACGGCGGTTGTCAAGGTAACGACCCACCGCTGTGTGTGTGTGTGTGGGGGGGGGGGGTCTGTTGGGGGGGGGGGGGGGGGGGGGGGGGGGGGGGGGTGAGGGCGGGGGGGTCTGTGGTCCGACACAGACGCTTCCTTTGGTCGGCGATCAGGTCCGGCTCAGACTGCTGCTCAGGTTCACCTGAGCCTTTAGGGGGGTCAAAGCACTGAGGAGACTAGTTGGACTGTTGGGTTCAGCTGGACGGGTCTGTTAACTTTAAACGACCTCCCTGGCGCCCGAGGCGCTCTAATTCACGAGTTACATCCAGTTCCTCCGTGTTATTGCTCAGTTATTACTCAGTTATTGCTCAGTTAGTGCTCAGTTATTGCTCAGTTATTACTCAGTTATTACTCAGTTAGTGCTCAGTTAGTGCTCAGTTATTACTCAGTTATTACTCAGTTATTGCTCAGTTATTATGCAGTTAGTGCTCAGTTATTGCTCAGTTATTGCTCAGTTAGTGCTCAGTTATTGCTCAGTTATTACTCAGTTATTGCTCAGTTATTGCTCAGTTATTACTCAGTTATTACTCAGTTATTACTCAGTATTGCTCAGTTATTACTCAGTTAGTGCTCAGTTAGTGCTCAGTTATTACTCAGTTATTACTCAGTTATTACTCAGTTATTGCTCAGTTATTGCTCAGTTATTGCTCAGTTATTGCTCAGTTAGTGCTCAGTTATTACTCAGTTATTGCTCCGTTAGTGCTCAGTTATTGCTCAGTTAGTGCTCAGTTATTACTCAGTTATTGCTCCGTTAGTGCTCAGTTATTGCTCAGTTATTACTCAGTTATTACTCAGTTATTGCTCAGTTATTGCTCAGTTAGTGCTCAGTTAGTGCTCAGTTATTACTCAGTTATTGCTCCGTTAGTGCTCAGTTATTACTCAGTTATTACGCAGTTATTGCTCAGTTATTGCTCAGTTATTACGCAGTTATTGCTCAGTTATTGCTCAGTTATTACTCAGTTATTACTCAGTTATTGCTCAGTTAGTGCTCATGGTAACCAGGTCCAGATGTACCAGTTCAACATCGTCCAGTCACTCCTACAGGATCTCAGCATTTATTCCACGTGCACTTTTCCATCTTGTGTCTAGATTTCCTTCCGTTTGTTCTGCAGAGTTTCTGGACGAAGTTATGGTTGACGCGTGCAACCGGTTTAGCTCCTTGTCGTACCCCGTGACGCCCACGCTGTTTTTGGAGTTCCACGGCTCTGAAGGAAGCCTTGAGGGACAGGTCAAGACAGCTGGTGAGGCACCCTAGTGGTCCAGAGGTGTGGACCTGGACTGTCCAGACCTCTGAAATGTGTCCAGAAGAGAGGCCACACATTCAGACACATTCTAACCCTAACCCCTGACCCTAACCCTAACTCTCTAACCCCAACCCTAACCCTCTAACCCTAACCCTTTAACCCTGACCCTAACTCTCTAACCCTAACCCTCTAACTCTCTAACCCTCTAACCCTAACCCTAGCCCTAACCCTATAACCCTAACCCTCTAACCCTCTAACCCAGACCCTAACCCTCTAACCCTAACCCTCTAACCCTCTAACCCTAACCCTCTAACCCTCTAACCCAGACCCTAACCCTCTAATCCTAACCCTCTAACCCTCTAACCCAGACCCTAACCCTCTAACCCTAACCCTCTAACCCCAACCCTAACCCTCTAACCCTAACCCTCTAACCCTCTTACCCTCTAACCCTACCCTCTAACCCTCTAACCCTCTAACCCTAACCCTCTAACCCTAACCCTCTAACCCTAACCCCAACCCTTTACATCATGAACACTATTGTTGACTCTTAATTGGGTTTTGGGCGGTGTGCTGGCCACTGGACTGAGGACCAGGCCCAAAGCCTTCAGCCTCCTGAGGATCCTGCCCAGCCCTCCCCGAGGTTGCTCACAGCCATACCGCCTCCTCTTAGCTTGGCCTCGAGCACGTTCCCGTTTCTCAAGTCTGGTGGGACACTCAAAGGTGCTGAGGGCTCAAACCTCCGGAGGGCTGCGCGCTCTTTTCCTCTCAAACTCCACCAAGTGTACAACAAAAGTAAAACAGCCATTTTTTTCAAAGAATGAAAAGAATTTTTCATATTTAACACTTTTTCGTTGATTTTCAACTCACCGCCCTTCATACGAGCAGATTTAAACGAGGCCTGGCCCCATTTTCTGCTGACGCTGCATAGAGACGTTAAAACCAGATATTTGTGGTCGCACTGAAACAAACTGCTGTCTTTCATCAGAGGACATCAGCCAGAGCAACGGTGGTTCGGACTTCCAGTGGGCCGTGGACGTAGAGACCCGGAACCTTCTGTGGAAAGCTCGTCATGATGCCTGGTACGCTGCCCTGGCGCTGAGACCTGGCTGCAAGGTAAAGCTATGGACCCAGCTCGCGTCCTGAGCCGAGCGTGAACAGCCGTGCAGCAGCTAACCCTGACCCTGACCCTAACCCTAACCCCTAACCCCTAACCCTGACTCTAACCCTAACCCTGACTATGACTCTAACTCTAACCCTGACCCTGACCCTGACTCTAACCCTGACCCTGACTCTAACCCTAACCCTGACTCTAACCCTAACCCTGACTCTGACTCTAACTCTAACCCTGACCCTGACCCTGACTCTAACCCTGACCCTGACTCTAACCCTGACCCTGACTCTAACCCTGACCCTGACCCTAACCCTAACCCTGACTCTAACCCTGACCCTAACCCTGACTCTAACCCTAACCCTGACTCTAACCCTAACCCTGACTCTAACCCTAACCCTGACTCTGACTCTAACTCTAACCCTGACCCTAACCCTGACTCTAACCCTGACCCTGACTCTAACCCTGACCCTGACCCTAACCCTGACTCTAACCCTGACCCTAACCCTGACTCTAACCCTAACCCTAACCCTGACCCTGACCCTAACCCTGACTCTAACCCTGACCCTGACTCTAACCCTAACCCTGACCCTAACCCTGACTCTAACCCTAACCCTGACCCTGACCCTAACCCTAACCCTGACTCTAACCCTGACCCTAACCCTAACCCCCTAACCCTAACCCTAACCCTAACCCTAACCCTAACCCTCTAACCTTAGCCCTAACCCTAATCCTAACCCAGTTAGCCCAGAGGTGGATCAGCGTTCCTCTGACATGCAATAAGAACGTCCAGAGCCGAGCCGTCATCTGGGTTGTCGATGCGACATCAAAGCAACGGTTTATTTCATGGCAAATGCTGCGGCACACAAATGGGATGCTGCATGATTTGGAGAAGGGCCTTGACAATATGTTCTATTTTCTAATATTTACTGACCTCCTGTGGAAGAGGAACTGCTGCTCGGGCTGCACCGCCCCCTTCTGGACCAAACGGAACAGAAAAATACATGAAGTGTTTCTACCACGTGAGATTGGGAAGAGACGGGCTAATTAATGTTGTGTGTCTGAGCCACAGGCTTATGCTACCGATGTGTGTGTGCCTCTCTCTCGACTGCCTCAAATCATTGTGGAGACCAAACAGGATCTGGTGGAGAACAGACTCACTGGTAAATATACAGCAGGTCCAACAGGGCCCAGAACCAAACTTGTGATGCACCTGCTCAAGAGCCTGCTCACATTTATGTACCGTGTACTTCTCATTTCCATAAAACAGCTTTTGAACAGCTAGCTTGCCCAACAACAGTCGAAATGTTCGCCGTGACTAAACAGGAGGAGGCTCAGGTGCATCACAACAGGAGATTCAGTTTAAATGACTAAACAGGAGGAGGCTCAGGCGCATCACATCAGGAGATTCAGTTTAAATGACTAAACAGCAGGAGGCTCAGGTGCATCACATCAGGAGATTCAGGTTAAAGGACTAAACAGGAAGAGGCTCAGGTGCATCACATCAGGAGATTCAGTTTAAATGACTAAACAGGAGGAGGCTCAGGCGCATCACATCAGGAGATTCAGTTTAAATGACTAAACAGGAGGAGGCTCAGGCGCATCACATCAGGAGATTCAGTTTAAATGACTAAACAGGAGGAGGCTCAGGTGCATCACATCAGGAGATTCAGTTTAAATGACTAAACAGCAGGAGGCTCAGGTGCATCACATCAGGAGATTCAGGTTAAAGGACTAAACAGGAGGAGGCTCAGGTGCATCACATCAGGAGATTCAGTTTAAATGACTAAACAGGAGGAGGCTCAGGTGCATCACATCAGGAGATTCAGGTTAAAGGACTAAACAGGAGGAGGCTCAGGCGCATCACATCAGGAGATTCAGGTTAAAGGACTAAACAGGAGGAGGCTCAGGTGCATCACATCAGGAGATTCAGTTTAAATGACTAAACAGGAGGAGGCTCAGGTGCATCACAACAGGAGATTCAGGTTAAAGGACTAAACAGGAGGAGGCTCAGGTGCATCACAACAGGAGATTCAGGTTAAAGGACTAAACAGGAGGAGGCTCAGGTGCATCACATCAGGAGATTCAGTTTAAATGACTAAACAGGAGGAGGCTCAGGCGCATCACAACAGGAGATTCAGTTTAAATGACTAAACAGAGGAGGCTCAGGTGCATCACATCAGGAGATTCAGTTTAAATGACTAAACAGGAGGAGGCTCAGGTGCATCACAACAGGAGATTCAGGTTAAAGGACTAAACAGGAGGAGGCTCAGGTGCATCACAACAGGAGATTCAGGTTAAAGGACTAAACAGGAGGAGGCTCAGGTGCATCACATCAGGAGATTCAGTTTAAATGACTAAACAGGAGGAGGCTCAGGTGCATCACATCAGGAGATTCAGTTTAAATGACTAAACAGGAGGAGGCTCAGGTGCATCACATCAGGAGATTCAGTTTAAATGACTAAACAGGAGGAGGCTCAGGTGCATCACATCAGGAGATTCAGTTTAAATGACTAACAGGAGGAGGCTCAGGTGCATCACATCAGGAGATTCAGTTTAAATGACTAAACAGGAGGAGGCTCAGGTGCATCACAACAGGAGATTCAGGTTAAAGGACTAAACAGGAGGAGGCTCAGGTGCATCACAACAGGAGATTCAGGTTAAAGGACTAAACAGGAGGAGGCTCAGGTGCATCACATCAGGAGATTCAGTTTAAATGACTAAACAGGAGGAGGCTCAGGCGCATCACAACAGGAGATTCAGTTTAAATGACTAAACAGGAGGAGGCTCAGGTGCATCACATCAGGCCAACATGACTGCTGAGCTCCGGCTGGTCATGATGATACAGACGGTCTCATCATCTGATGGCAGACACGAATGCTGTGCACGTCGTCCTCAGGTCCCATTGCAGGTCACGTGGGTGACGGGAATTTCCACTGCTTGATGGTGTTGGATCCTGGTGACCCAGAGGAGGTGCAGAGAGTTCACCTGTTCACGGAGAGACTTGCCAGGTAACTCTGAAGCCTCCTGACACGAGTCTTTGCCCAGTAGCGCCGACATGCTGCTCAGGCTGCTCTTCCTGCAGGCGAGCCCTGGCCATGGACGGTACCTGCACAGGTGAGCATGGAGTGGGACTCGGGAAGAGGGCTCTGCTGTGTGAGGAGCTGGGACACGCGGCGATGCAGGTCACAAGCTCGCTGAAGCAAATGCTCGACCCCATGAACCTGATGAATCCGGGCAAGATTCTGCAGCCCAGAGGAGGGTAAAGGCCGCCAGTCCCAGAACCTTCTGGTCTCCCAAAACACGCTCGGAATGTGTAAACATCTGTGTTTCCCAGAGCAGGATGAGGCCGCCGAGGCCTTGATCAACCCCCACCCTCTACCAAGGCCTCAACTAAGGCCTCTACTAAGACCTCTACTAAGACCTCTACCAAGGCCTCTACTAAGGCCTCTACTAAGACCTCTACCAAGGCCTCTACTAAGGCCTCTACTAAGACCTCTACTAAGGCCTCTACTAAGGCCTCTACTAAGACCTCTACTAAGACCTCTACTAAGACCTCTACCAGGCCTCTACTAAGACCTCTACCAAGGCCTCTACTAAGACCTCTACTAAGACCTCGACTAAGGCCTCTACTAAGACCTCTACCAAGGCCTCTATTAAGGCCTCTAATAAGACCTCTACCAAGGCCTCTACTAAGACCTCTACCAAGGCCTCTACTAAGGCCTCTACTAAGACCTCTACTAAGGCCTCTACTAAGGCCTCTACTAAGACCTCTACTCAGACCTCTACTAAGACCTCTACTAAGACCTCTACTAAGACCTCTACTATGGCCTCTACTATGGCCTCTACTAAGACCTCTACTGAGGCCTCTACTAAGACCTCTACTACTGTGAAGATCAATTTGAAATATATCTTTATAATGTATCTTCTCACATGTTGTAAACAAAGAAAGTTTTGGGAAAACGTCCTGTGTGCTATAAATGTGTCTATTCAGGATTTTCCTCTGGAACCAAATAAATCCAGCTGTGAAACATCTGTGGAAGATTTTTTGTTTATTTGGGGATTAAATCAGATAAATAAACCATCAAAACTAAATTTTGTTTTGGCCTCAAGAAATGTGCAAAGGAAAAGATCTCACTCACTGGTTACCTGCTGGTCACCCACTGGTTACCTCTGGTCACCTGCTGGTTATCCTCTGGTTACTGACCGGTTACCCTCTGGTTACCTGCTGGTCACCCTCTGGTTATCCTGCTACCCATCATTCTATGCCTCTCCTCTCCTCCCTCTCTACGCACCCCCCCCCAATCAGCAGGAGGGTCCCCCGACATGAGCCTGGTCCTGCTCCAGGTTTCTTCCTGTTAAAGGGGAGTTTTTCCTGCCACTGTTGCCACCCATTAGAAAATGAGGAGATGTGGATTCATGTGATCATAATTTCAATAAAGTACATCCATCCATCATCCATCATCCATCCATCATCCATCCATCATCCAGCCATCCATCCACCCATCCATCATCCATCCATCATCCACCCACCCATCCATCCATCCACCCACCCATCCAGCCATCCATCCACCCACCCATCCATCCACCATCCATCCAGCAGCCACCCACCCATCCAGCCATCCATCATCCATCCAGCCATCCACCAGCCAGCAGCCACCCACCCAGCCAGCCAGCAGCCAGCCAGCCAGCAGCCACCCACCCAGCCAGCCAGCAGCCACCCACCCATCCATCCATCCACCATCCATCCAGCCATCCACCAGCCATCCATCATCCATCCAGCCATCCATCCAGCAGCCACCCACCCAGCCAGCCAGCAGCCAGCCAGCCAGCCAGCAGCCAGCCAGCCAGCAGCCACCCACCCATCCAGCCAGCCACCAGCCAGCAGCCAGCCAGCCAGCCAGCAGCCAGCCAGCCAGCAGCCACCCACCCAGCCAGCCAGCCAGCCAGCCAGCCACCAGCCAGCAGCCACCCACCCATCCATCCAGCCATCCATCAGCCACCCACCCATCCAGCCACCAGCCATCCATCATCCATCCATCATCCACCCACCATCCATCCAGCAGCCACCCACCCATCCAGCCAGCCAGCCACCAGCCAGCAGCCACCCACCCAGCCATCCATCATCCATCCATCATCCACCCACCCATCCATCCAGCCATCCACCATCCATCCACCCATCTATCCATCATCCACCATCCATCCACCATCCATCCATCCATCCACCATCCATCCATCATCCACCATCCATCCGTCCATCAATCCATCCATCCACCATCCGTCCATCCATCCACCCATCATCCATCCGTCCATCAATCCATCCATCCACCATCCATCCATCATCCACCCACCCATCCATCCACCATCCATCCATCATCCATCCGTCCATCCATCTATCCATCATCCACCCACCCATCCATCCATCCACCATCCATCCATCATCCACCCAACCATCCATCCATCCATCCATCCAGCCATCCATCCATCCACCATCCATCCATCATCCATCCACCCACCCACCCACCCATCCACCATCCATCCACCATCATCCATCCATCCATCATCATCCATCATCCACCACCCACCCATCCATCCATCCATCCATCCACCATCCATCATCCACCCACCCACCCATCCATCACCATCCATCATCCACCCATCAATCCATCCATCCACCCATCCATCAATCCATCCATCCATCCATCCATCCATCCATCCATCCATCATCCATCCATCCACCCATCCGTCTATCCATCCATCCGTCCACCCATCCGTCCATCCATCATCCATCCACCCATCCGTCCATCCATCATCCATCCATCCGTCCACCCATCCGTCCATCCATCCACCCATCCATCATCCATCCATCCATCCGTCCATCCATCATCCATCCATCCACCCACCCATCCATCCATCCACCCATCCATCCATCCATCCATCCACCCATCCATCATCCGTCCACCATCCATCCACCCACCCATCCATCCACCCATCCATCATCCATCCACCATCCATCCATCCATCCATCAATCCATCCATCCATCCACCCATCCATCCACCACCCATCTATCCATCATCCATCCACCATCCATCATCCATCCACCATCCATCCATCCACCCACCCATCCACCCATCCGTCCATCCACCCATCCACCCATCCGTCCATCCATCATCCACCCATCCGTCCATCCATCATCCATCCATCATCCATCCATCCATCATCCACACAAATGGAACCGTGAAGGTTTTAGAACTCAGCCAACGTTCCCGACAGACCCAAGAAGGCAGCTGACAGTGAACAAACAGTTGTTTTCCAAAGGAAAAGAAAAGTGCACGTGCTGCTCGTGCACGGTGGTGAACAAAGTGGAAAGTGGAGCCAAAGTTGAGATGTGGTGACCCAAAGAGAGGAAAGGCAGGTCTGGACCACTCCGGTTACCATTCTACCTTTATTCAGTCCGCCAGGACGGAACCACCTGACGTTGGTCCACTAATCACAGCGATTAGCCGCAGGTGAGATGGGTCACCCGCGCCCCCTAGTGGAATAACTGAACAGCACACACTCAGAAGACAGCATCACAGCAGAAGGTACAATAATATCGAAATTAATCGTATGTTTTTCGTTCAAAATGCTGAACTAAAGTGCTTCATGTAGTCGCGAGCTGCTGGTCCTGGTGGCCCCCAACTGCTGATGGTGCTACCAAATCAAGCTGGGGCGGTTTTTCACATTTGTTTAGATTAGCTGAAGTTAAAAATAAGAAAGAAGGAAAGAAAATGGGGGAAATTACTGTTTTAGGCTCGCGGGAGAAGACATTTTAAATAGTAACATTTTTGAAGAATAAAAACATTTTGCTGCAGCAGAAATATGGAAGTAGTAGTTTTATGTTGGCATATTTGCTGATAATGCGAATAAAAGAGGTTCTTTTGCTTAATATCCGCTCTTCAGTCACTTGTTCTCCACGTCCATGTGTGGGAGGAACAAATGTGACTTTGGAACCTTTTCGGTGGGTTTTTGTGTCACTGTCGCCACATTATCCCACTGGACCATTATTCAGGAGAGGGATGAGACTCGTAGTTAATGCAGCCTGCCACCAGGGGGCGACATGTGACACTCCTATAATACGTTCAGAGTCAATATTGTTCATAGTTCCGCCTATTCCCTCTATATGATTCTGCGCGTCAAATGGATCAGTTTTCGATCGGACTTCAGTCTAAGCGCGTGCATGTCGCCGTCCCGGGCTGCGTGCGTCCTGATCCGAGCTTGCGCACTGTGCGCCTCTATTGTCTGCCCCCAGCAGCAGCGGCATCAGCGGCGGCCACGGAGAGGAGAGGAGAGAAGCCGATCTGGGTAAAGCCTGAGCCGATCTGCGGCGGAGAGGAAGCGACACATCCTGCAGGACATCAGCGGACGCGCACAGACGCGCACACACGGGGAGCCAGAGACGGCTCGTCGTGTGTTGCAGCCAGACACCCAGCAACAGTTGTCACGATGTCTGAGATGAGATGAAGCGCACGCAGCCAAGTAAATACTGCGGCGCTGCTGTGATTCGTGCCGGCCGGAATAAACGTGTTGCTGCCGCGTCCCGCCTACAATGATACTGTCGCGATAATCGGGACAGGACAGGACGGGAGAGGACGGGACGGGACCGGGGAGCGCGGCGTGCGTGCACACATCCAGGCGGCAGGGCGGGCTCATGCGCCGCTCAGCTGGGAAACGAGCTGTTGCGTCTGCACAGAGTCAGAGCTGACGAGCCTGCGGAGACACGCGGACAGAGACAGGCAGGCAGGTCGAGAAGCAGACAGGCGCGAGGGGAGGGGGGCGACAGCCTTTTTCGGCGGATCGAGCCGAGCCCCCTCCTGTTTCCACCCAGAACCCCCTGTCTCTTGCCTCCCGCTTTGGATGGGGGGAAAGCAGAGCACGGCGGGTCGGCCCAGGGGTGCTTTTCCCGGTGTCTCCACGGATGACAGCGCGGTGCCACCCTCGGCCCATTTTGGCCACACCGTCCTAGCGGCACCATGGGCCTGCGGAGCCGCTCGGTGAGCTCTGTAGCCGGGATGGGCATCGAGCACAGTCCTGCTGTGCCTTTCGGCTTCTACACCCCAAGAGGGTCGGACTCGGATCGTGCCGGAGGTGGGTCAGGGGGGACCACAGCCTCTACCCACGGACCTGGCTATCAGGACAGTGGGGGTGGAGGGCATCACACGGATGGGGTGCTCTATTTGGGGTCCCGAGGGTCACTGGCTGACACCTTGCCCCTGCACATCGCACCCCGCTGGTTCAGCGCGCACAGCGGTAAGGGCGCACAGACACACGCTCGGACGCGCCTCGCGAACACTATCAGGTGATAATTGGATCACAGAACACAAAAGATGTTGACAGTAAGCGCAGCCTCACACACAACTACTGACACACACACACACACACACACACACACACACACCGTGTTATAATGCAGCTTGAGAACACAGCAGAACTCTAAAAACACGTTTATTTCCTGCAGCTTGTTTTTATAAAGTTTAAAATAAAATAAGGGGTGGAAAATAGAAAATAAGGAAGTGTGAACCCTAACCCTAACCCTAACCCTAACCCTACCCTACCCTAACCTAACCCTAACCCAACCCTACCCTACCCTACCCTAACCCAACCCTAACCCACCCTACCCAACCCTAACCCTAATCCAACCCTACCCTACCCTAACCCTAATCCTACCCTACCCAACCCTACCCTAACCCTAACCCAACCCTACCCTAACCCAACCCTACCCTACCCTAACCCAACCCTACCCTAACCCAACCCTAACCCTAACCCTAACCCTAACCCTAACCAACCCTACCCTACCCAACCCTACCCTAACCCAACCTACCCAACCCTACCCATCCTAACCCAACCCTAACCCAATCCTAACCCAACCCTACCCAACCCTAACCCAACCCTAACCCAACCCTAACCCAACCTAACCCAACCCAACCCTAACCCCACCCTACCCAACCCTAACCCAACCTCTACCCTAACCCAACCCTAACCCAACCCTACCCACCCCTATCAACCCTAACCCTACCCAACCCTAACCCTACCCCCATCCTACCCCAACCCTACCCAACCCTAACCCAACCCTAACCCCACCCTACCCTAACCCAACCCTAACCCAACCCTACCCAACCCTAACCCAACCCTAACCCTAACCCTAACCCAACCCTAACCCAACCCTAACCCATCTTCAGTGTCAGCAGGCTCCACAGGTTGTTCCTCACAGTGTGAATACTGCTGCCAAACCTGGCTGAGTCAATTACCCGTCCGAGAGGGAGCAGGAAGAGGAGGAGAGAGGGGGAGAGAGGGGGGAGAGGGGGGAGGACATGTTGCCTGGGTGTCCCACATGGTCGCCACGGCTTCTTTCCCTACGTAAAACCAGTCATGAGCGACACAAACACACCAAGGTGCTGCTGGAGGTGCTGCTGGTCTCCAGAGCCTCGTTAGCAAACCTTTGACAATGGGAGCAGCCTGGGTGGGAACAGCTTCCAGGTTCTGTGTATCCTGGCAACCGTGAGGGCTTTTCATACCTGTAGGAGGCGCTGTGGAGGGAGCAGGGACCAGAAACACCTGCAGGTGGAGATGCTGCTGGTGGTCAGAAGGTAGCACACGGTAGCGTTCCTCCTCCAATAAGGACGAGAAGAAGCCTGAACAGAAGCCATCGGGCCATGATTGTTGGAGTGAGAACGGCCCGTTACCATGGAGACGAGGGCAGCGCTGCTCAGGCTTCCTTTGATGATGAGAGAAAATGTAGCTTCACGCTGATGTAAATGGTGACACGACGTGTTGCTGGTCGTCACGTCGGTGGTGTCAGAGTGGCTTCATTTCTGGTTGCTTGGTTGACCTCCGGAATATCAGCAACTCTCATCGGCAACTTTGAAGAGTGCAGAAGCACAGCAAAGCCAGTATAAGTGTGAAAGAAAAGGAGACATAAAAAAGTGATGCTGTATGAAATTAATTAGTTTAAATTTACTTCATATCATCAAAAAGTGCAACATTCCCCTGCCAAGCTGCAGAAGTGGCGTTCAACCCTGACCCTGACCCTAACCCTAACCCTCTAATCCTAACCCTGACCCTAACCCTCTACCCCTAACCCTGACCCTAACCCTCTAACCCTGACCCTAACCCTGACCCTGACCCTGACCCTAACCCCTAACCTCTAACCCTGACCCTGACCCTGACCCTAACCCTAACCCTACCCAACCCTAACCCACCCTAACCCAACCCTAACCCTACCCCAACCCGAACCCAACCCTACCCTACCCCAACCCAACCCTAACCAACCCTAACCCAACCCTAACCCTAACCCTAACCCTAACCCAACCCAACCCAACCCGACCCGACCCTACCCTAACCTAACCCTAACCCAACCCTAACCCAACCCTAACCCAACCCTAACCCTAACCCTAACCCAACCCTACCCTACCCTACCCCTAATCCTACCCTACCCCAACCCGAACCCGAACCCAACCCTACCCTAACCCAACCCTACCCCAACCCGAACCCTAACCCAACCCACCCAACCCTACCCCAACCCTAACCCTAATCCAACCCTACCCGACCCTACCCTAACCTAACCCTAACCCAACCCTACCCAATCCTAACCCAATCCTAACCCAACCCTACCCAACCCTAACCCAACCCTACCCAACCCTAACCCAATCCTAACCCAACCCTACCCAACCCTAACCCAACCCAACCTACCCAACCCTAACCCAACCCTACCCAACCCTAACCCAACCCTACCCCAACCCAACCCAACCCTACCCACCCTAACCCAACCCTACCCACCCTACCCAACCCTAACCCTACCCTAACCCTAACCCTAACCCTAACCCTAACCCAACCCAACCCTACCCAACCCTAACCCACCCTACCCAACCCTAACCCTCTACCCCTAACCCTGACCCTAACCCCTAACCTGACCCTGACCCTAACCCTCTAACCCTGACCCTGACCCTAACCCTAACCCTGACCCTGACCCTAACCCCTAACCTCTAACCCTGACCCTGACCCTGACCCTAACCTCTAACCCTGACCCTGACCCTGACCCTGACCCTGACCAATTTGATTTCTTCCTTGTGAAACAAAATCCAAGAGTAGATTATATTGTTATTTAAAGCAAATGATGTTCCATTTAAAATGGCTTTTAGGGATGAGCATTGTTTCAGTAACCGAGGGGCTGGTCGAGGTTACTGTTTACTGGTTTACAGTAGCCCTTTACATTAGCCCTTTACAGTAGCCCTTTACAGTAGCCCTTTACATTATCCCTTTACATTAGCCCTTTACATTAGCCCTTTACATTATCCCTTTACATTAGCCCTTTACATTATCCCTTTATATTATCCCTTTAAATTAGCCCTTTACATTATCCCTTTACATTAGCCCTTTACATTATCCCTTTACATTAGCCCTTTAAATTAGCCCTTTAGTCTCCAGCTCTCCTGTACTTGGGATAAAGTAGCAGGTAGAAACTACAGAAACATGGAGGTCCTGAGGGGGTAAAAGATGGACTCCCACGGGACTGTTGGGTCCTCTCATGGTTTCTCTAACTCGGTCTGATGGCTCGTTCATCGCTCGCTCTTTCAGTGTAGGAGAAGAGACGCCCTCTGGTGGCAGGTTGCACTAGGACAATCCATGTCCCTGTCCATGTCCCTGTCAATGTCCCATGTCCCATGTCCATGTCCATGTCCCATGTCCCTGTCCCATGTCCCTGTCCCATGTCCCTGTCCATGTCCCATGTCCATGTCCCATGTCCCATGTCCCTGTCCCTGTCTCTGTCCCTGTCCCCGTCCATGTCCCTGTCCCCGTCCCATATCCCTGTCCCATGTCCCTGTCCCCGTCCCCGTCCCATGTCCCTGTCCATGTCCCACCCAGCCGCTGGTCTGAGCGGCTGCTCATGCTGGTCATGCTATAATAGTGACCTTTAATGAGCAGTGATGAAAAAGTGCTTCCTGTTGCCATGGTTACCAGCCACAACACACAGGTGCACGTTACAGCTGGATGAGCTGTGTTGAGTGTTTCACCTTTGTCCATCAAGCTGCCCTCTGAGGGTTGGGGGGGGGGGGGGTAGGGGTGAGAAACACCAGATATGAGAGCCCAAGTGCCCCCCTCTGCCCCCCTCCCCCTCCCCCTCTCTCCTCTTGCTCTAAAATTAAATAAATAAACAACATCATGGCAGCAGCAGACGATGACGCGGCAGAAAAGTGTGAGCGCGCGCGCATGTGCGCGCGTGTGCGTGTGTGTGCGCGCGTGTGTGCGTGTGCGTGTGTGCGCGTGTGTGTGCGCGCGTGTGTGTGTGTGTGTGTGTGTGTGTGTGTGTGTCCTTGATGAGCAGCAGACATTCAGAGGGTGAAAGATACATGAAAACAAGCTGACACGTGCACGGAGATGTGTAATGTCTCACCTTGAGAGTGAGTCTTGTCTTGCACACACACACACGCACGCAGCCACACACTCATGCACGCACCCACGTGCACGCAGCAGTCAAGTTGGATCTGCCCATCAATCTTTCTTCCACTGCAGAGGTCAGAGTAGCTGTTTTTCATTCAGGATTTGGATCTGCTCGTCTCGCCTCTCAAGGCTGAGGCTCCTCTCACGTGCACGGACCGTACGGCTGCGTGCACGTGAGAGGAAGGATCCGGGAGCGTCGCCAACGGCAGCCACTCCTGTCACGACTGTGTGACCTGCAAAATGTTCCCGTTGTGAAGTGTCATCAGGTCAGTGCTGGTACCGTGCACGTGCTGGTACCGTGCACGTGCTGGTACCGTGCACGTGCTGGTGGTTCTGAGGACTCTGACGTCAGGATCCCAGTCATTAAAATCCTCGATATGATCACTGATCATGAGTGCTCACGTGTGAAACAGCACTCAGAAGGTCTGGTGACCCGGTCCCGTTTGGACCTCAGAACTTGCTGGATCGGCGCTGGCTGGTGTGGAGGCAACGCCCCCAAGATGGTGCGTGATCACCCTGGTCCTCCCTCACACCAGCGGGCCGTCCCGCCTCTGTATTGACACGTCCTGTCAATACATCAGCAGCGCTCGTTCTGACCCCGTCCCCCTTCACATCCTGGCCCCATTAATGGGCCACACAAAACCGGTTCAGCACAGCTGGTTCAAGCACGGTGACAGGTCAGTTCACGGATCAGTGCTCAGTCGTGTCCCTGTGGGGGGGGGTGTCCCTGTGAGGGGGGAGTCCCTGTGGGGGGGGGGTCCCTGTGGGGGGGGGAGTCCCTGTGGGGGGTGTCCCTGTGGGGGGGGGGGGGGGCGGTCACCCCCGAGTTGGATCAGGAAAAGACAAGTCCTGCAGTCTCAGACACGATGACGTTTGTGAGGCCTGAAAGTAGCCGTCCTCATCCTGCCCGTCCGGCCCAGGCAGACCATGAAGATGCACAATCATCTGGACCAGGGGGCACAACCGGGTCCTGGAGGCCACACAGAACCGGGTCCCGGAGGCCACACAGAACCGGGTCCCGGAGGCCTCACAGAACCGGGTCCCGGAGGCCACACAGAACCGGGTCCCGGAGGCCTCACAGAACCGGGTCCCGGAGGCCACACAGAACCGGGTCCCGGAGGCCACACAGAACTACACACTGTACCAACACTAGTGGCACATGAATAACAAACATGGAATGTTCAGGGACAATCCGATTTCTGGATTCCCAGCCAAGGGTTTCAGGAAGGTGGAGGCAGGAAGCATCAATGTCGGTCAGCGCTCCACTCATGCGCTTCGTATTCCCGACTCCCGAATCCTCGAAAACAACTAAAGCACCAAATGTTGGAGATGGAAGGAAACTACGACGACGCAGGAGCCCGTTGGTTACTGTGACAACCACACGGCGGCTCACGGCCATCCCAAAACACAGTCCTTTAATGGGGACAGGGATGAGGACAGGGATGGGAATGAGGACAGGGATGGGGTCGTGGATGAGGACAGGGATGGGGACAGGGACAGGGATGGGGATGAGGACAGGGATGGGGTCATGGATGAGGACAGGGATGGGAACGTGGATGAGGACAGGGATGGGGACAGGGACAGGGATGGGGATGAGGACAGGGATGGGGTCATGGATGAGGACAGGATGGGGACAGGGATGGGGACAGGGATGGGGACAGGGACAGGGATGGGGATGAGGACAGGGATGGGGTCATGGATGAGGACAGGGATGGGGACAGGGATGGGGACAGGGACAGGGATGGGGATGAGGACAGGGATGGGG
>NC_079532.1:9670556-9673056 GCF_003711565.1 Takifugu flavidus
TGTGATCAGGTGTTACGGTGTTACCTGTTGTTACGGTGGGATCAGGTGTTACGGTGGGATCAGGTGTTACGGTGGGCTCAGGTGTTACGGTGGAATCAGGTGTTACGGTGGGATCAGGTGTTACGGTGGGATCAGGTGTTACGGTGGGATCAGGTGTTACGGTGTGATCAGGTGTTACGTGTGATCAGGTGTTAAGGTGGGATCCGGTGTTACGGTGTGACCCGGTGTTACGGTGTGATCAGGTGTTAAGGTGGGATCAGGTGTTACGGTGGGCTCAGGTGTTACGGTGGATCAGGTGTTACGGTGGGATCAGGTGTTACGGTGGGATCAGGTGTTACGTGCACCTCGTGAGCTTTGTGAGTTTTCTCTACAGTCGAAATCTGACACAGGGACCCTGACCCTCTAACCCTATTGGAGGGGGGGGGGAAGGGAAGGTCCACCGAATGTCCTCCGCAGGTCCACCTCTTGTCCTCCGCAGGTCCACCTAATGTCCTCTGCAGGTCCACCTCGTGTCCTCCACAGGTCCAACTCATGTCATCTGCAGGTCCACCTCTTGTCCTCCGCAGGTCCACCTCATGTCCTCCGCAGGTCCACCTCATGTCCTCCGCAGGTCCACCTCATGTCCTCCGCAGGTCCACCTCATGTCCTCCGCAGGTCCACCTCATGTCCTCCGCAGGTCCACCTCATGTCCTCCGCAGGTCCACCTCATGTCCTCCGCAGGTCCACCTCATGTCCTCTGCAGGTCTACCTCATGTCCTCCGCAGGTCCACCTCATGTCCTCCGCAGGTCCACCTCATGTCCTCCGCAGGTCCACCTCATGCCCTCTGCAGGTCCACCTCATGTCCTCTGCAGGTCCACCTCATGTCCTCCACAGGTCCACCTCATGTCCTCTGCAGGTCCACCTCATGTCCTCCGCAGGTCCACCTCATGTCCTCCGCAGGTCCACCTCATGTCCTCTGCAGGTCCACCTCATGTCCTCTGCAGGTCCACCTCATGTCCTCCGCAGGTCCACCTCATGTCCTCCACAGGTCCACCTCATGTCCTCCACAGGTCCACCACATGGTGCACGCATCCACCACATGGTGCATGATCACTTCATTTGTCGCCATATTGGTGCAGGTTGAGCCTCATTCTGTCCTGAACCTTCTCATACTTCAGACGACGTGTTGGCGAAGGACGCCGGCGAGTGTGTGATCTGTCTGGAGGAGCTGCAGCGGGGGGACGCCATCGCCAGGCTGCCCTGCCTGTGCATCTACCACAAGAGGTGAGGCTGTCTGAGGCACACACACACACAGGTATACACGCACACACACACACACACACACACACACACACACACTTGGATGCACTCGGAATACTGGGCATGAGCCCATGACAGCAGGGTTCTTTTATCCCCCTCTTGGTCTTGAGCAGATATAATTAATGAGCAGAACTTCATCAAATATTGGACTGGAAACGTCCGAACACCTTGAGGTTCCTGTTTCTGACCCTTCGTGGCTCAGATGGAGGGTGCAGCACCTGGAGTCCCCCCCACTTCAGGACCCTGTGTGGGGGTTGAGAACCTTGTTCAGCAGTGAGGATCCTTCACAGGACCCGAGTGTCCCGGGTTGAGCTGGAACGGCTCAGGTCCACCTCTGGTCCCACATCAGGAACAGGGACCACAAAGGAGAAACCTGAGACAGGAAACGAGCCAACAGCCACAAACAGTGGAGACGCACAAACGTGCACTTTCACCATGATTATCACTGTTTCTGCTTTGGGTTCATTTTTCTGTTGCTTTTCATTTCAAATGTGTGTTTGCAGCTGTTTTCTGACTGTTGTGTATCTGCAGCTGTATAGATTCATGGTTTGAGATCAACCGGTCCTGCCCCGAACACCCGTCTGAATGACCCGACCACCACACCTGACGGTGAACAAGGTGAGATGCACAGCAAGTAGCAGCAGCAGCAGCAGCAGCAGCAGCGTAGCAGCAGCAGTAGTAGCAGCAGCAGTGTAGCAGCAGCAGCAGTAGCAGCAGCAGTAGCAGCAGCAGCAGCGCAGCAGCAGTAGCAGCGCAGCAGTAGTAGCAGCAGCAGTAGTAGCAGCAGTAGCAGCAGCAGTAGCAGTAGCAGCAGCAGTAGCAGTAGCAGCAGTAGCAGCAGCAGCGGCAGCAGTAGCAGTAGTAGCAGTAGTAGCAGCAGCAGCAGCAGCAGCAGAGTAGCAGTAGTAGCAGCAGTAGTAGCAGTAGCAGTAGTAGCAGTAGTAGCAGCAGCAGTAGTAGTAGCAGTAGTAGCAGCAGCAGCAGCAGTAGCAGTAGTAGCAGCAGCAGCAGCAGTATAGCAGTAGCAGCAGTAGTAGCAGCAGCAGTAGTAGCAGTAGCAGCAGCAGCAGAGCAGCAGCATAGCAGTAGTAGCAGCAGTAGTAGCAGTAGCAGTAGTAGCAGTAGTAGCAGCAGCAGTATAGCAGTAGTAGCAGCAGCAGCAGCAGTAGCAGTAGTAGCAGCAGCAGCAGCAGTAGCAGT